>NW_026058097.1:0-36830 GCF_023721935.1 Panthera uncia | reverse complement strand
CCTTCCCCTCCCCCATGGGTTTCTGTTATGTTTCTCAGGATCCACATAAGAGTGAAACCATATGGTATCTGTCTTTCTCTGTATGGCTTATTTCACTTAGCATCACACTCTCCAGTTCCATCCATGTTGCTACAAAAGGCCATATTTCATTTTTTCTCATTGCCACGTAGTATTCCATTGTGTATATAAACCACAATTTCTTTATCCATTCATCAGTTGATGGACATTTAGGCTCTTTCCATAATTTGGCTATTGTTGAGAGTGCCGCTATAAACATTGGGGTACAGGTGCCCCTATGCATCAGTACTCCTGTATCCCTTGGATAAATTCCTAGCAGTGCTATTGCTGGGTCATAGGGTAGGTCTATTTTTAATTTTCTGAGGAACCTCCACACTGCTTTCCAGAGCGGCTGCACCAATTTGCATTCCCACCAACAGTGCAAGAGGGTTCCTGTTTCTCCACATCCTCTCCAGCATCTATAGTCTCCTGATTTCTTCATTTTGGCCACTCTGACTGGCGTGAGGTGGTATCTGAGTGTGGTTTTGATTTGTATTTCCCTGATGAGGAGCGACGTTGAACATCTTTTCATGTGCCTGTTGGCCATCCGGATGTCTTCTTTAGAGAAGTGTCTATTCATGTTTTCTGCCCATTTCTTCACTGGGTTATTTGTTTTTCGGGTGTGGAGTTTGATGAGCTCTTTATAGATTTTGGATACTAGCCCTTTGTCCGATGTGTCATTTGCAAATATCTTTTCCCATTCTGTTGGTTGCCTTTTAGTTTTGTTGGTTGTTTCCTTTGCTGTGCAGAAGCTTTTTATCTTCATAAGGTCCCAGTAATTCACTTTTGCTTTTAATTCCCTTGCCTTTGGGGATGTGCCGAGTAAGAGATTGCTACGGCTGAGGTAGAGAGGTCTTTTCCTGCTTTCTCCTCTAAGGTTTTGATGGTTTCCTGTCTCACATTCAGGTCCTTTATCCATTTTGAGTTTATTTTTGTGAATGGTGTGAGAAAGTGGTCTAGTTTCAACCTTCTGCATGTTGCTGTCCAGTTCTCCCAGCACCATTTGTTAAAGAGACTGTCTTTTTTCCATTGGATGTTCTTTCCTGCTTTGTCAAAGATGAGTTGGCCATACGTTTGTGGGTCTAGTTCTGGGGTTTCTATTCTATTCCATTGGTCTATGTGTCTGTTTTTATGCCAATACCATGCTGTCTTGATGATGACAGCTTTGTAGTAGAGGCTAAAGTCTGGGATTGTGATGCCTCCTGCTTTGGTCTTCTTCTTCAAAATTACTTTGGCTATTCGGGGCCTTTTGTGGTTCCATATGAATTTTAGGATTGCTTGTTCTAGTTTCGAGAAGAATGCTGGTGCAATTTTGATTGGGATTGCATTGAATGTGTAGATAGCTTTGGGTAGTATTGACATTTTGACAATATTTATTCTTCCAATCCATGAGCAGGGAATGTCTTTCCATTTCTTTATATCTTCTTCAATTACCTGCATAAGCTTTCTATAGTTTTCAGCATACAGATCTTTCACATCTTTGGTTAGATTTATTCCTAGGTATTTTATGCTTCTTGGTGCAATTGTGAATGGGATCAGTTTCTTCATTTGTCTTTCTGTTGCTTCATTGTTAGTGTATAAGAATGCAACTGATTTCTGCACATTGATTTTGTATCCTGCAACTTTGCTGAATTCATGTATCAGTTCTAGCAGACTTTTGGTGGAGTCTATCGGATTTTCCATGTATAATATCATGTCATCTGCAAAAAGCGAAAGCTTGACTTCGTCTTTGCCAATTTTGATGCCTTTGATTTCCTTTTGTTGTCTGATTGCTGATGCTAGAACTTCCAGCACTATATTAAACAACAGCGGTGACAGTGGGCATCCCTGTCGTGTTCCTGATCTCAGGGAAAAAGCTCTCAGTTTTTCCCCGTTGAGGATGATGTTAGCTGTGGGCTTTTCATAAATGGCCTTTATGATCTTTAAGTGTGTTCCTTCTATCCCGACTTTCTCAAGGGTTTTTATTAAGAAAGGGTGCTGGATTTTGTCAAAGGCCTTTTCTGCATCGATTGACAGGATCATATGGTTCTTCTCTTTTTTTTTGTTAATGTGATGTATCACGTTGATCGATTTGCGAATGTTGAACCAGCCCTGCATTCCAGGAATGAATCCCACTTGATCATGGTGAATAATTCTTTTTATATGCTGTTGAATTCGATTTGCTAGTATCTTATTGAGAATTTTTGCATCCATATTCATCAGGGATATTGGCCTGTAGTTCTCTTTTTTTACTGGGTCTCTGTCTGGTTTAGGAATCAAAGTAATACTGGCTTCATAGAATGAGTCTGGAAGTTTTCCTTCCCTTTCTATTTCTTGGAATAGCTTGAGAAGGATAGGTATTATCTCTGCTTTAAATGTCTGGTAGAACTCCCCTGGGAAGCCATCTGGTCCTGGACTCTTATTTGTTGGGAGATTTTTGATAACCGATTCAATTTCTTCGCTGGTTATGGGTCTGTTCAAGCTTTCTATTTCCTCCTGATTGAGTTTTGGAAGAGTGTGGGTGTTTAGAAATTTGTCCATTTCTTCCAGGTTGTCCAATTTGCTGGCATATAATTTTTCATAGTATTCCCTGATAATTGTTTGTATCTCTGAGGGATTGGTTGTAATCATTCCATTTTCATTCATGATTTTATCTATTTGGGTCATCTCCCTTTTCTTTTTGAGAAGCCTGGCTAGAGGTTTGTCAATTTTGTTTATTTTTTCAAAAAACCAACTCTTGGTTTCGTTGATCTGCTCTACAGTTTTTTTAGATTCTATATTGTTTATTTCTGCTCTGATCTTTATTATTTCTCTTCTTCTGCTGGGTTTAGGCTGCCTTTGCTGTTCTGCTTCTATTTCCTTTAGGTGTGCTGTTAGATTTTGTATTTGGGATTTTTCTTGTTTCTTGAGATAGGCCTGGATTGCAATGTATTTTCCTCTCAGGACTGCCTTCGCTGCATCCCAAAGCGTTTGGATTGTTGTATTTTCATTTTCGTTTGTTTCCATATATATTTTAATTTCTTCTCTAATTGCCTGGTTGACCCACTCATTCGTTAGTAGGGTGTTCTTTAACCTCCATGCTTTTGGAGGTTTTCCAGACTTTTTCCTGTGGTTGATTTCAAGCTTCATAGCATTGTGGTCTGAAAGTATGCATGGTATAATTTCAATTCTTGTAAACTTATGAAGGGCTGTTTTGTGACCCAGTATATGATCTATCTTGGAGAATGTTCCATGTGCACTCGAGAAGAAAGTATATTCTGTTGCTTTGGGATGCAGAGTTCTAAATATATCTGTCAAGTCCATCTGATCCAATGTATCATTCAGGGCCCTTGTTTCTTTATTGACTGTGTGTCTAGATGATCTATCCATTTCTGTAAGTGGGGTGTTAAAGTCCCCTGCAATGACCACATTCTTATCAATAAGGTTGCTTATGTTTATGAGTAATTGTTTTATATATCTGGGGGCTCGGGTATTTGGCGCATAGACATTTATAATAGTTAGCTCTTCCTGGTGGATAGACCCTGTGATTATTATATAATGCCCTTCTTCATCTCTTGTTACAGCCTTTAATTTAAAGTCTAGTTTGTCTGATATAAGTATGGCTACTCCAGCTTTCTTTTGGCTTCCAGGAGCATGATAGATAGTTCTCCATCCCCTCACTCTCAATCTAAAGGTGTCCTCCGATCTAAAATGAGTCTCTTGTAGACAGCAAATAGATGGGTCTTGTTTTTTTATCCATTCTGATACCCTATGTCTTTTAGTTGGCACATTTAATCCATTAACATTCAGTGTTATTATAGAAAGATATGGGTTTAGAGTCATTGTGATGTCTGTATGTTTTATGCTTGTAGTGATGTCTCTGGTACTTTGTCTCACAGGATCCCCCTTAGGATCTCTTGTAGGGCTGGTTTCGTGGTGACAAATTCCTTCAGTTTTTGTTTGTTTGGGAAGACCTTTATCTCTCCTTCTATTCTAAATGACAGACTTGCTGGATAAAGGATTCTCGGCTGCATATTTTTTCTGTTTAGCACACTGTAGATATCGTGCCAAGCCTTTCTGGCCTGCCAAGTTTCAAAGGAGAGATCAGTCACGAGTCTAATAGGTCTCCCTTTATATGTGAGGGCACGTTTATCCCTTGCTGCTTTCAGAATTTTCTCTTTATCCTTGTATTTTGCCAGTTTCACTATGATATGTCGTGCAGAAGATCGATTCAAGTTATGTCTGAAGGGAGTTCTCTGTGCCTCTTGGATTTCAATGCCTTTTTCCTTCCCCAGTTCAGGGAAGTTCTCAGCTATAATTTGTTCAAGTACCCCTTCAGCACCTTTCCCTCTCTCTTCCTCCTCTGGGATACCAATTATGCGTATATTATTTTTTTTTAGTGTATCACTTAGTTCTCTAATTTTCCCCTCATACTCCTGGATTTTTTTATCTCTCTTTCTTTCAGCTTCCTCTTTCTCCATAACTTTATCTTCTAGTTCACCTATTCTCTCCTCTGCCTCTTCAAGCCGAGCCATCGTGGTTTCCATTTTGTTTTGCATTTCGTTTAAAGCGTTTTTCAACTCCTCGTGACTGTTCCTTAGTCCCTCGATCTCTGTGGCAAGAGATTCTCTGCTGTCCTGTATACTGTTTTCAAGCCCAGCGATTAATTTTATGACTATTATTCTAAATTCACTTTCTGTTATATTATTTAAATCCTTTTGATCAGTTCATTAGCTGTTGTTATTTCCTGGAGATTCTTCTGAGGGGAATTCTTCCGTTTGGTCATTTTGGAGAGTCCCTGGCGTGGTGAGGACCTGCAGTGCACTTCCCCTGTGCTGTGGTGTATAACTGGAGTTAGTGGGCGGGGCCGCAGTCCGACCCGATGTCTGCCCCCAGCCCACTGCTGGGGCCACAGTCAGACTGGTGTGTGCCTTCTCTTCCCCTCTCCTAGGGGCAGGATTCACTGTGGGGTGGCGTGTCCCGTCTGGGCTACTTGCACACTGTCAGGCTTGTGTTGCTGGGGATCTGGGGTATTAGCTGGGGTGGGTAGGCAAGGTGCACGGGGGCTGGAGGGGCAGGCTTAGCTCGCTTCTCCTTAGGTGATCCACTCCAGGAGGGGCCCTGTGGCAGCGGGAGGGAGTCAGATCCGCTGCCGGAGGTTTGGCTCCGCAGAAGCACAGAGTTGGGTGTTTGCTCGGAGCGAGCAAGTTCCCTGGCAGGAACTGGTTCCCTTTGGGATTTTGGCTGGGGGATGGGCGGGGGAGATGGCGCTGGCGCCTTTGTTCCCCGCCAAGCTGAGCTCTGCCGTCCGGGGGCTCAGCAGCTCTCCCTCCCTTTGTCCTCCAGCCTTCCCGCTTTCCGAGCAGAGCCGTTAACTTATGACCTCCCAGACGCTAAGTCGCGCTTGCTGTCGGAACACAGTCCGTCCGGCCCCTCCGCTTTTGCCAGCCAGACTCGGGGGCTCCGCTTGGCCGGCGAGCCGCCCTTCCGCCCCGGCTCCCTCCCGCCAGTCCGTGGAGCGCGCACCGCCTCGCCGCCCTTCCTACCCTCTTCCGTGGGCCTCTCGTCTGCGCTTGACTCCGGAGACTCCCTTCTGCTAATCCTCTGGCGGTTTTCTGGGTTCTTTAGGCAGGTGTAGGTGGAATCTAAGTGATCGGCAGGACGCGCTGTGAGCCCCGCGTCCTCCTACGCCGCCATCTTCCGGAACCTCCTCTTGATGAAGTTTTTTAAGTCAAATCATGGCTCAGATGAGGTTGTCATATAGCTAGTGACAGCCATGGTCAAGCAAACAAGCTCACGGTTTGTGAGTTTGAGCCCCGTGTAGGGCTCCTTGCTGACACCATAGAGCTTGCTTGGGATTCTCTCTCTTTCTCAAAATAAATAAATAAACTTAAAAAATTAGTTTTACTGTAAATATGGCAACATTTGAAAAAAATAAGTGGGATTCTCTTTTTAATTGTATTATTTTTATATTATAGAGCTGGTTTCTAAGTATTTTGAATATCAATTCTGTTTACAACCTTTACATCCATTTATCTCTAAGACAGTTGGAAATTGGATTTCCAACCCTGACCACGTGACACCTTTGTTTGGCCCCCGAACCTCAAGGGCTGCACAGAAAATTGCAAAAATATTCTTTTTTTAAAAAAATTTTTTAATGTTTATTTATTTTTGAGAGAGAGAGAGAGAGAGAGCATGAGCAGGAGAGGGGCAGAGAGAGAAGGAGACACGAATCTGAAGCAGGCTCCAGGCTCTGAGCTGTTGGCCCAGAGCCTTACTCGGGGCTCTAACTCATGAGCAGTGAGATC
Organism: Panthera uncia; assembly: GCF_023721935.1. Lineage (NCBI taxonomy): Eukaryota > Metazoa > Chordata > Mammalia > Carnivora > Felidae > Panthera > Panthera uncia. Next base: position 30,507 of record NW_026058097.1, on the reverse strand, counting down.
ATGACCTGAGCCAAAGTCAGACACTTAACCAACTTAATCCAGGCACCCCTGCAAAAATATTCTGATATAAAAATTGATTAAAAACTTAAAATAAACCTGTATTAGACAGCAATTTTAGCAAGGGCAACTACCATAAAGTAAAATAATAAGTATTAGAATCAACTTCCAAACTTTGGAAATTGGAGATTAAGAGAGAAAGTGGAAGCTCTTTGGTAAGCATTGCACAGCAGAAGAAATTCTTCAGATCTAAGACCAAAGGAAGGAAGCATACGGAAATGATAACTATAGTGTGGTGAAACCAATTTAAATTTCTTTAAATAAAAGTTTGTACCACTTCACGGCCAGTCTTTAGAAATGGCTCTGGAAAATTCCAAGATAACAAAGCAACGTGAAAAAAATATATAATTCAACTAAGACATTGTTTTTCAGCAAGAAGCAGATTCCAAGCATGCAATAAAAAATAAAGTCAAGGAAGAAAAATACTGGAAAAATTTGAAATTATTATGCTGTAACTTGCCAGTCTTTTTGAATGGAAAGAAAGGAATGCTCTGGTTGGCTGGAGTTGTCTACAGGAGACCATCTTCTTTATACAAACTCCAAAATAGTAACTTCCGTTTTTGTAGGAACTCTACAGATCCTTAGAACTGATTTGAGAAATTAGTTAACTGTACAAGGCTTCATAGCTAACAAATATAGAGCCTTGGGTTTCAGGTCAACTTGGGAAGACTCAAAAGGAAGTTCCTTCCTCTACCCAATATTTTCAAACTGGCTTCTTGTTAAAATCAGACAATTCCTAAAACATACTGATGTTCATGCCTTATCTCAAGGTTCTAATTCCAATCTAAATTGGTCTGGGAGGGGTGCTTTTTCTTATTTGTTTTTGTTTTATTTATTCTTTTTAATTTTTTTTAATGTTTATTTTTGAGAGAGATAGAGAGAGACAGAGCATGAGTGGGGGAAGGGCAGAGAGAGAGAGGGAGACACAGAATCAGAAGCAGGCTCCAGGCTCTGAGCAGTCAGCACAGAGCCTGATGCGGGGCTTGAACTCATGAACCATGAGATCATGACCTGAGCCAAAGTCGGACGCTCAACCGACTGAGCCACTCAGGTGCCCCTGTTTTTACTTTTTTAAAAAGCCCTGCAGATGATGCTTCTGTCCAGCCAGGGTAAGAGCCACTGTGCTACATGTGCTGAGTCTTGAAACCCAAGAGCTGTCAAAAAATTCACAGTAATATTATGATCATGCAGAATTTACGTTTGGATATAGTGTTATTGAAGAATCAATGAAATAGCTCATTTTGATCAATACAAATATCTATATTGAGTTGAAGGATTTTCTTCATTTAGAGCTCATTCATTAGAGAAGGTTTTTCTTGTTAGTAATTATGGGGTTGTAGCTTAACTAGCAGAAAGTGTAATCATTGGACTAGAATGGCTTTTTTGCCCTAATAGGATGATAATGATTAGGGCCAGTCTAACACTTGCTCTGGATTTTTTATCAGAGACTGTCAATGAATACCATTAAGTCCACAATGAGAACAGGCTTCTTGTGTAATAATCAGTTCAGATTAAGAATATGACCCTCACAAAAGTTTTTTATAACACGTAGGCTCTATTTACTGAGATCTTACTCTATGCAGACACGATATTAAAAATTTTAGACATTACTTGTTTACTCCTGCCCACATCCCTATGAAGTGGTATTATTACCTTTGTTTCACAAATGAGGGACTTGAATTCAGGGAGTTCACACAACTCAAATTCTCACAGTTGGAAGGTGTAGCCAGGATTCAAAGCTGGGTCAGTTTGACTTGAAAGCCAGTGCTTTTAATCTTGATTTTTTTTTTTTACTGGTGAAATATCAAACACGATATGAGCATAATAATAATCCCTCACTGAAATTTAAAATGTGAGAACACAATAAAGGGTAACTATAGCCTTTAGGTGTTTCTTGTGGGGGGAGGCATCCAGCCTTAGTTTCTTTAACTCTGACAAACTCTGATGACCCCTCTCTCCCACAGGTCTGTTATAAAATCCCAGCATGGGGGTGCCTGGGTGGCTCAGTTAGTTAAGCCTCCAACTCAAGATATTGGCTCAGGTCATGATGTCACAGTTCATGGGATCAGGCCCCACGTCACGCTTTATGCTGACAGCTTGGAACCAGCTTGGAATTCTCTCTCTCTCTCTCTCTCTCTCTCTCCCTCTGCCCCTCGCCCCCATACATTCTTTCTCTATTTCAAAATAAATAAACATTAAAAAAATAAAGAAAATCCCAGCATGTTTAGGTTTGGCAGAGAAAATAGAAGTTGCCTAGTTAAATTTGAATTTCACATAAACAGAATGATTTTTTTAGTTTAAGTATGTCTGAAATGTTGCATGGGACACACCTGTACTAAAAATTATTTATTTACCTGATGTTCTAGTTGAGCTGGGTGTCCTGTATGTTTATTTGCTAAATCTGGCCACCTGAGTGCATGTGGTCACCAAGATTAGGCAGGTCCGAGCCAAGGTGGGAAAAAGGAGATGAAAAATCCATTCTTGTCATAGCAGAACACATACAGTAAAGGTTTTAACACAAAACTTGACTCTAAGAGAGTTTTCTTATTTCAGTGTCAAACTTTTATAAGCATCAGTGAAAATTGGCTTAATTATCTTGAAGTGATAAAACATGCCACAATTTGTCTCTCTCCTTTATACCTTGATGACACTTATAGAAAAATTGCTTTACTACGTCTAAAATGCTTTTCTTGTGCTTTTCTCTCTGACTGCAACCTCAGATGAGTTTTTCTTTTCTTTTCTTTTTTTAAATGCCTACATACCTAAAACGAGAGGGTAAAGAATAAAAGTCCCTGACAGTGCTGTTACCAAAATAAAACATAGAATTTATGATAATGTAAAAATAATAGTGGTGGAATTTGTTGTCTAAAAATGCTAAGGAATTTTAGAGTAGGTTACCAATTCTTGCAACATTCCTTTGAAGAGATTATCATTGTCTGGATGTTCCAGATAGAAAAATGTAAGTAGAGATAATTACCTTCTTTGTCCAAACAAGAAATTGGGGATACCATGTGTTAGCCATAAGCTCACTGCGATCTCCTCTGTCCCAGTGACTTAACTCATGGCTTCCCAGCCACCTGAATCCTTGTCCAATTGTCTAGAATTACTAAATAGTTAATGTAGCAAGAAATTAAAAACAAACAAAAATTCTAGTAAATGATTTTAGAAACACGTCAAGGAATATCACAACTATTTTGTAACTCATCAAGTTCCCAAGGGGAGGAGGGAGAGAGTGAGAAGAGCAAATTCAGCACTTCCTTGAAGCTCAAATATAAAATGTGTCTTGCCCTCAAGTGACTCGTGACAAATGAAATTAAATCTGATATATGTAAACTAGCACTGGATTTTCAGGCTGGATAAATTGTGACTTGTTTTTCCTGACACTGTTTCTCTATGTTATATAGTGCTTGGCCTTCATTCTGCTTGGCTAGGTGACAAGTGGTTTGAGCATCCACACTGTGTTTGATAATGTGGTCATGTGACTCTTTCTACTGTTCTAAAGTGCAAATGTCCAAGTCCATAAGTGGCACATAATGTTTCACAGTGAATCGGGGCTTTCATCAAGGAGCAAATGACCCAGATTGGCGTGTTTGTGACCATATTCCATCTACACAAGCCCTTTGATAAAGGAAGCCTTTGGAGGTGCTGGGAGAGGATGGTTGATGGTGCAGGAAAGAAGTACACCACAGACAATTTACTGGGTAAGCAGGAGTCTTTTCAGCAGGATTCCTGCACGAGAATTACCCTTAGACTGAGTAAATCTAGAGATTAGTCTGTGGTGTCTTTTGTGTACTAAAATGCAGCACATTTTTTCCATGCCTAAGCCCTTTCCTGAAAATGGGTTTCTAATATTATGTCTAAATTCCTTGTTCACTGAACCTACAAGGAACTTATGGAGCAATGGAATTAAAAGATTAAACCTCGAGCCACTTGTGCTAAGTCTTTAAATGCCTTATGGAGCACAGTTTACATAGCAACCCAGTCCACAATGGAAGTTGCACGACTCAATTGCTTTTGGAGAGTCTTAGAGATTCAGGTGTTAGGGGAATTTTTCCTTCACTGTTTTCCTACTGCAGCAACAGGCCCAGTGGCATTACGATTCTTCCGTGTGCACGCCATTAAGTTTTCACATATGGTTGCATATATTGAAGTTGTGTATGGGTTTCATTTTAAATATTACCCAGTGACCACATGTGATCTCGGCATGGAGATTAGGTCCTCGTCAGACATCATGTACAGCTTCTTGAGTAATTTCATCGCACAGCCTGTTAGAACTGAGTAGCCCTTTAGAAATATATGCCAGCTTCTTTTTATAGATGAGAAAAATGAGACGTAGAAAAATTAATGATAATAAAAACAACAGAAACAATAATGATAAGTAGCAGTAATGGCTAACATTTGTCCAGCATTTTCTACATGCTGGAAACAACTATTCTTCATGAATTATTTCTTTTACTCCTTGCTGCAGGCCTGTGAGTTCTGGGCTAATATTTTCCTTAATATGTGCTTTCATATGATAGCCTTCCCCTCTCTCCAATATCATCAATTATTAGCTGTCCATTAGATCACGCCCATTAGAAGGCACACATGGTGTTAGTTCTTCCCTCTTAAAGGACAAACCAGGAGCACCTGGGTGGCTCAGTCAGTTGAGTGCCTGGCTCCCTTTAGGCTCAGGTCATGATCCCAGGGTAGTGGGATGGAGCCCTGCCTTGGGCTCTGCACTGAGAGTGGAGTCTGCTTGAGAGTCTTTGTTTCTCTGTCTCTCTACCTCTGCCCCTCCCCTGCTCACACGTGCTCTCTCTCTTAAAAAAAAAAAAAGTAAAAGACAAAACAACAACAAAAAAACAAAGCCTTCTCCTTACCCTACTTCCCTTACTGCCTGCCATTCTTTCTCTTATTCCATTTTTGCAGAAAAAAATGCCTTGAGTTGGCATTCGACTCAGCCGATTCGTCTCAACCCATTTCTCCCAGCCAGTTGTTTGCCACCACTCCTCTAAACAAACTGCTCCTGTGTAGGTGACCACTGGCCTCCGTGCTGCCAAGTCCACTGACCAAATTTCAGTCCTCATCTTCCCTGACACTACCAGTAGCTTTTGACAAAATTGTTGCCTCCTGCCTGAATCATTGCTTTACCAGATGGGTATATTGCCCCTATTCAAAACAGAGCTTGGCTCCTGGTATCAACCCAAAAAATACTTGTTATAGCAGCCTCCCACAAATTCTGACATGTTTTGGTTTCGTTTTCATTCAATTCAAAATATTTCCTAATTTTCGCTGTGTCTTTTTCTTTGACCTGGAGTTGTGTACAAGTGTATAGTGTTAATTTCCAAGTATTTAGGGATTTCTAGATAGCTTTCTGTTGTTGATTTCCAATTAAATTCTGTTGGGGTCAGAGAATATACTGGGTATAATTCTAATTCTTTTCCTTTTTTTTCGAGATTTGTTTTATGGCCCAGATATGGTGTGTCTTGGTGAATGTTCCATGTGCACTTGAAATGAATGTGTATTCTGCTGTTATTAGGTGGAGGGTCTTATAAATAGCAATTATGTTGAGCTGATTGATACTGTTGTTCTAGATCTTTATTGATTTTTTTAATCTGTTTGTTTTATTGATTACTGAGAGAGGAGTGTTAAAGTCTCCAATTATCATTGTTTATTTGTTTATTTTTCCTTTCAATTCTGTTATTGCCTCATGTATTTGGCTCTTTGTTGATACATACACAAATATTTAGAGGTTATGGCTTCTTGATAATTGACCCCTTCATCATGATATACTGTCCCTCAACCTTGATAGTATTACTTGTTCTAAAATTGCCCTTGTCTGATATTAATATAGCCAGTTCAGTGTTAAAAAAAAATTAGATTTGCATAGTATATCTTTTTTCATTATACTTTTAACCTACCTATGTCTTTATATTTAATGTGAATTTCTTATATAACATATAGCATATAAATGGATACTGCTATCTAATTTAATTTAATGATCTTTGCCTCTTAATAGTGAAGGGCATTTAGACAATTCATATTTAATATAATTATTGACATTATTGTAATTAAATCTGCAATCTTTTCATTTCTTTATCTGTTCTTTGTTCTTTTTTAATATTTAAATATTTTTTCATAATTCCATTTTGTATTCATTTTCAAATATTTTCTGTGATTGCTTTAGGGTTTACAATATACATCTTTAACTTATCATAGTCTACCTTCCATCATTATACAACTTTTTTTTTAAGTTTATTTATTAGTTTTTTGAGAAAGAGAGAAAGAGAGGGAGAGTGGGGGAAGGGCAGAGAGAGAAGAAGAGACAGAATCCAGAGCAGGCTCCACACTAGCAGCTCAGAGCCCAATGCGGGGCTCTAACTCAGGAGCGGTGAGATCAGGACCTGAGCCAAAACTAAGAGTCCGATGCTTAACGGGACTGAGCCACCCTGGTGCCCCCATTATACAACTTCTAAAGTGGAAGAGCCTCAAAACATTGTATATCCTTTTCTCCCTCTCATCTACTTCCTCCTCTCATATTATTGTTGCCATACATTGTACTTCTACACATGACTCACTATAGTTACTATTTTGATTTCTCTCAGGGGGACAGCAAAATATGGTCTGCAGTCCAAATCCTGCCCATGGCCTGGTTTTATACAGCCTGTAAGCTAAGAATGGTTTTTATATTTGTAGTGGTTTATGCAAATGATAACAACCAGAAAGTGGGTTATGTAACAGCAAACCTATATGGTCTGCAAAGCCTAAAGTACTATTTTGTCTTTCACAGAAAAAAAATATTGCCCATTCTTGTTTTAATTACCTTTTAAAATATTAAAATTAAGGAAAATATTTTTTATGTATACTCTTATTTTTACTATTTATGATTCTCTTCTTTTTGGGGGCAGGTGGTTTGGTAGATCTAAATTTCCATTTGATATCATTTTTCCTTGCATGTGAAGAACTTTCTGTAATGTTTCTTTTTGTACAGGTATGCTGACAGTGAATTCTTTCAGTCTTTGCTTATTTGAAAAAAATACCTTCAGCTCACTCTCATTGTTGAAAGGTATTTTCAGGGGGTATAGATTTCTGGGTCAGCAATTTCTCTTTCTTTTATCATGGTGCATTGTTCTCTAACTTGCAGTTTCTAATGAGTAGTGTCCTATAATTTGTTCTTCTGTGTGTAATATTTCTTTTTACTTTTGTTGCCTACAAAATTTTCTCTCTGTCTTTGGTTTATAGCAGTTTGATTAGTGGTGTGAATATTTGTGTGTTTGTTGGTGTTCACCCTGCTTGTGGTTCTCTGGGCATCTTAGATCTATGACCTGTTGTCTTTTACAAATTTTAGAAAATTTGAAGTAATTTCTTCAAATATTTCTTCTGCTCCATTTTGTTTCCTCTTTCTGGGACTCCATTTTCATGTATGTTAGAAATTTAATATTGTGTTCAGCTTTTGGATGCTCTGTTCTTTTTATTATTATTATTATTCTTTTTTCCTCTTTGTGTTTAATTTTGAGTAATTTCTATTGATCTACCTTTAAGTTTACTGATTTCTTATTTCTTTCCAGACTGCTGATAAGCCTGTCATTGGAATTCTCTATCTTTGATATTTTTTTATTTGTAGCATTTTAATTTGTATATATTTTTTAGTAATTTCTGTCCCCCTGTTTGAATTCCTTGTATGTTTATGAAAGTTGCTACCTATTCCATCAGATCCTTTAACATATTAATTATAGTTGTTTCAATGTTTTTGGCTGATGGTTTCAAAATTTGGGTCATCTCTGAGTCTGGTTGTATTGACTGCTTTATCCCTTAATTTTCTTTCTTTCTTTTTCTTTTTTAAAATTAATTACCAGGTATTGTGTATATAATAGAAGAGATTGAGTTAAATAGTATCCACACCCAGAAATTTGCTTGCCTCTTTTGTCAGGCCCATAGTGTGTGGGATTAAGTCAACTAGTCAGGAGTCAAACTGGGTTTGGGTTTTTTGGTTGCTATTTTCACCTGTTCACCACAGGCTTCAAATTTCTCCAGAGTTTAGTTGCTCTTATTTTGTACTTAGAGTAAAGCCTAGTGTACTCCAGGGTTTTCCTCTGTGTTCCTGCTCCATCTTCAGCTTTAGCAATCCCTTTGCCTGTGCCAAAGATGGCGTCTCTCTCCATGCTCTTGCATGTGGTTGACTGCTTTTGCTTGCTACTCCCTGCTAGTATCATAGCAGATATGGAAATCCGAATCAAGATTTGAAGCAGATATGGAAAGCCTGAATCAAGCAGGCTTTTTATACCTTGCCTGCTTTTTCAGCATTCCTGCCTGCCTTCCCTCTTGCTCCCAAGCTCTGCCTTGTATCTGTGCTTGGTCGTGGGTGGGGTGGAGTTTTCTGCCCCACCCTCATGGTAGCTAGTTTCTGCTTAATGGTGCAGGAGATGTTTTTCTGCCCTACTCTCAGGAGCAGAGGGTTTTTACTGATATACTTCCCCTAGGAGCAAATTGATCTGTGCCTGTGTTCCACACCCCAGACAGACACAGGTTTTGTTTCTACTCTCCCCCAGAAGCAATGGTCTTTTACTTGGGCCCCAGAGATGAGAAGATTTGTTGTTCTCACTCAAAGACTTAAGCTGTTTTCTTCATAGAAAGATGCCGAGGAGCAAAAGATAGTGTTATTTATCTACCAATTACTATGATTTGTTGAGATTTCTATTCCAGAGAGCATTAACTCCTTGGTAATTTTGGCCTACCCCAAATGTGAGTCAAGTATCTGCCTGAGGTTGAAGAGAGCCATCTGGAAGACAGTTCCAGGTATTTTCAGTAGGAGTCATCAGAGTGTAAGGAACAGTGAGTGCTCAAATGATATGGTCAAGGCGCGCGCGCGCACACACACACACACACACACACACACACAAAAGACATTGACTACTACACAAGATTGACCAGGTGACAGAAATTCCCATTCTGTTTGCCTCTCCCAAACCTCAACTCTTGGTCTGGGAATCTGTGAATTATATGTGATCATGGTTTGCTCAAGTGGCCCAAGTGAACTAAAGTGAGCCAAAATAAAAAATTATGGGCAGAAAAAACACTCTAAGATGAAAGGCCATCAAGCATCAAAGCCTTCCTGACAGAAAACAATAAGAAACTATGACATTTTTTTCCTTTGATCAGGCCTCAGAGAATGAGATTGAGAAATAGTTCAAGTTTTTCTAGAGAAAAACTGGAGCCACTAATAGAAAAATATCAGTTTTCATCCCATAGTAGGGGACATGTTGTTGGTTTGTAGGAGGGCTATAAAACCACACCTACAAAGGAATGGCTAATACTGCTTATAACACCAACTTCTAATTCTAAAAATGAATTAAAGAGTAGACATGGGAAGGAGAAAATGTGGCTGGCATCAAGGAAGGTTTACCAGCATTCCTAGGGCAGGTAAACTATAGTATATCCTGACACTATGGTGAGTGAGTTACAGGTGGACATAAGAAAGGCATAGAAGAAGCATGGCTACCTCCCTCTCTATAGAAAAGTACTGGTTATGAACCAGGGATGGAGGTCTGGAAAAGCAGCCTAGTTTAAGGGAAATGCACTGTAGGAAAGGCAGATGTCTGTTCTTTTTGCTTTCCTATGTCCATTCAGTCAGCTCCTTGTAACAATGCTTGCCTTTCCTTTTGAGAAACAACTATCAGCTCATGAACATCCAGGGGAGTTAACTCTGCCCTCACTTGAGGAGTGGACTTGTGTCTCAAGTCTGATAATCAAAACATTGCATTTTCTAGTTATAGTGAATTAAATTTGCTCCAACTTTTGGAAAGAGGGACATAGTCTCTTTTCTGGTGAACTTGAATTCAGAGGGTGTAAACCCAGGGTTTCAAAGAGTCATGATAAAGGGCTCCAGGATGCAGCCACAGAGCAAAATGCAGGGCTAAGCGATTAGGAAAAACTAGTGACAATACTCCTTTTTTTTCTAGAACCAGTAGAACCATGGATTTTCACTTGTATGAACTGAGAAATTCCCATTTTTGTTTGTGGATTGAAATTGAAATTTCTGTCACTTGTAGCCAAAAGATTCCTTCCTGACTGAAATACTGACTCAGGACAGACCCTCTTAGGGCTACAAGGTAGTACAAAACAAAAGTCTTCACCTGGAACTTTGTTAGATGTCCAAAGCATATTAATAAGTTGCTTGACTGAAGAAGCTAAATTAGGCAGGATATCCAGGAAGTTAATTTTAGCACAATTAAAAAAATTTTGTTTTACTTTAAATAATTTTTTTATTTTCAAGTAATTACATATTTACAAAAAATTACAAAGACATTATAGAGAATTCCCATATTTTTTTGCCTGTTTTCTTCTACTATTAATGTCTCACACACAACCATGGCACATTTGCCAAAATAGTGATACATTGTTATTACCTAAACTATAGAGTTTATTTGAATTTCACATGTGTTCCTACTAATGTCCTTTTTCTGTTCCAGGATCCCATCTAGGATACAACATTGCATTCAGTTGTCATATTTTCTTAATCTCCTCTGGCCTATGGCAGTTTCTCCATTTACCCTTGGTTTTCATGACCTCAACAGTTTCAAGGAATACTGGTTTTATATTTTGTGGAATGTCCTTCAGTTTGAGTTTTCTGACATTTTTTTCATGATTAGAATAAGATGATGGATTTGGGGGGAAAATACCACAGAGGTGAAGTTGGGTAAAATCCTAACAGAGTTGATTAGATGATGAGAAAGTGAATGTACTGTGCATACCATTGAGTCAAGGAGGCCTCTGAGTATGAAATATGGTGGTCCTCCCAGGGTTGACTGTCATTCAGAATCATATTGCATTGAATACTAAACATGGAGCTCTTTGTATTTCAAGGAGACAAAAGTGCATAGTGATTTTCTGGGAGTTTTTTTATAATCATGGTAAATGTGAGTGAGTTTTTACTTTCTGGAAATTTAAGATACAGAGTTACTAATTCATTTCAATAAGTAAAAAGCCCTGTCTTTCCAAACCAAAACTGGAAGGAAAGGCCCGTTACTAACCATGAGAAAGGCACCTTCATTTTGCAGAGACCTCTCTGCTACAAGAGTTCTCTGAGTGGATTTATGCCTGTGCCTCCAAATGATTTTCATAAAATGGTTCAATAGTGCTATAGACTGAATGTTTGTGTGCCCCCCCTACCCCCACCAATTCATATGTTGAAATCCCAACCTCTAAGGAGATAGCAGTTGGAGGTGGAAACTTTGGGATGTGATTAGGTCATAAGGTAGAGCCCTCATGAATGGCATTAGTGCCCTTAAAAGAGGCCTCAGAGAGCTCATTGCTTTTCATTGTGTGAGGACACAAAGAGAAGGTGATCATCTATGAATCTGGAAGCAGGTTTTCACCACACACTATCTGCCAGCACTTTGATTTTGGACTTCCCAGCCTCCAAACTTGTGAGAAATAAATTTCTGTTGTTTATAAGGCACCTAGTCTAAGGTAGTTAGACTGAACAGCAGCCCAAACAGACCAAGACAAGTAGTCTTGACCAAATATTTTCATACATAGACAGACAGACAGACACACACACGCACACACACACACACACACACACACACACCACACACAATTATCAAGGGCTATATAGTTTCAAACAGAAGTGTATTATTGAATTATCTTGCTGTAATACCAGGAAATAGTAAGTGGATCATCTACTTCCTTCTTTTTACGAATCAATCGATTATTGGAATAGTTATCAAACTCACTGGGCAAACCACTAAGAAAAAATCAGTAGAAGAGAAACCAAAGATTCAGTGCTAATCCAAATGCCTTATGTTCTAACACAGATATTTATCATTCACATGTCCAAATTAGGTCATGTATATGAAGCATTGTAAAAGTAATGTAACAATGTTGAATATTCAACTTTCAATGAGTTCTCCTGCTGAAGACACATTAGAAAAAAAAAGAAACTGATTTTCTGCATCTTTTCACCCACTGTTATTTCTGAAGTGTGGTCAATTTCCCCTAACTCCAGTTAGGAGTAATTACCTTTTGTTTTTAAATTCTAGGATTAGAGGGGCACCTAGGTGGCTCAGTTGGTTAAGCGTCTGACTTCAGCTCAGGTCATGATCTCATGGTTCATGAGTTCGAGCCCTGCATCAGGCTCTGTGCTGACAGCTCAGAGCCTGGAGTCTGCTTTGAATTCTGTGACTTCCTCTCTCTGTCCCTCCCCTGCTCGTGCTCTATCTCTTTCTCAAAAATAAATAAACATTAGAAAAAAAGTTAAATTCTAGGATTAGAAAGTAGAATTTTCCAGAAAGAATTTGTGTTACCTAAACAAGTATGTGAATTCAGAAGATCTTTTTAAAAGGTTTCAAAATCATTGCCCATTGATTACAGGTTTTTCTTTTGGTTTGGTCTGAGAGGCATTTTAAATTATTTTAAAATAGTCACTAACTTTTGAAACTTGAGAGAATTCTCCTAAGAGATGTCTTCTTGGTTTCTCTTGTTGAACCAAAAGACTTGGTATGGTTGGGTATGCTGTACCCTATAGACAGGGTATGTGGTCCCTACGTTGTCAGCCTTATACCTGGACATCTTTACTCATTTGCTTTCAAATTCTGGTCAACAGAAGTTAGAATTCCTGGCCTACATCTATCCAAATAAGTTAGACAATTATCTGGAAGGGCAAAGGGAACAGAAGTTTGTACTTTGAAGGTAAAGAAAGGAATAATTTAACTTCAATGGAGTTGCATATCCCAGGAATGGAAAAGAGACAAGAGAGATGGTGGTAAAGAGCCTTCTGGCAGGTACTTGACTGAATGTCCAGATGCAGAAGAGGCAGGAGCCTTTGAATCCTGTGAACCAACTTCTCTGCCTTGGTAAAGGTCTCTAGTAACTGAGTTTGCCACAAAGGACTAGAGCCACTGAATAGCTGTCATCTTTTTCCAGCCTCCAAGGGCATCTGCAAAGCCCAATGGCAGCAGTAATCTCAAAACCCAAGACCTGGCTTTACTCCCATTTTGTAGGATCTAATATGCCCCAGAGAGAGAGAGAGATAGAGACAGAATCCCAAAATATCACTGACACTGGGACTGAACTGCCAATTTCAGTGGGCAGAGAATTAGAGTTAGATTTTATTAGATTTAGAAAAATAAAGAAATGCAATATTACCTTCATCCCAGGGTTTAGAACAACTTATTCCTGTGAATCACAATAAGTGTTTTTTTTTTTTAAAAAAAAGAACTTGATTTTTAAAAATAAGAAACAAGAAAGCATAGTAAAATAATAGCAATTAAATTGATTAGGTTCAACTGCATCCACAATTAAGTTCATATTCAAAAATAAGTGATTGGTCTCCAAACTCTTTCTTGATTCTAAAACACAAAATATTGGTAATCTAAGGGAATATTCAGAATATAGTTGATAAATAGAGGTTGAATTATCCAGGCTGGCAGGTAGAATAATTTAACAACCAGATATACAAGGATGGTGATGCAGATATCTATCTTCATTTTGAAGCCACTGTCACTCAACAGACAAATACATTGCATGCAAAAATTTAAATTTAATGGAAATGATGGCTCTTAAACCAAAGTTGACAGTCTAACAAGTTAGAATTTACTATAGGTCACTTTACAACTGTGAGAAATTGTATTTCTTTCTGTTCTGATAAAGAGGTTTCAGTTTTGAGCTCAGGACTTAGGTGTATAACTGCCTTCTAGACATTTCCCCTGATAAGTGCCACAGACACTCCAGGCTCATGTAATCACAATGTTCCAAAATCTCTGGTCCTCCCAAAGTGCCCCTCTGCTCTATTTCCATTTACTAAGTTATCTGAACTAGACACCGGGGAGCTACAATACATCATCAATATCCCATATCCAATTAGTGGCAAGATCCTGTGGACTCTATGTCCTTAACTCTCCAAGGCCATGACACTGCCCTCTATTGTCCCAGCTGCTCTTTTCCCAGACATTCATTATCTCTGGCCAGAACCATTGTAGCAGTCTCTTGACTAAATTTAACATCCAACTTTTAATCCTATTAACACCTGCATGCTGGCATCAGAATGAGCTCTTCATAATTCATTGAAAAATGCATAGAAGCATAGACACTTTGGAAGACAGTTTAGCTGTTTCTTACAAAACTAAATACAGTCTTACCACACAAGCCAGAAATGATGAAATTAGGTATTTACCCAGCTGATTTGAAATTTTATGTCAACATAAAAATCTGCAAAAGAATGTTTACGACAGCTATATTTATGATTAGCAAAAAAATTGGAAGAAATCAAGATGTCCCTCAACAGGTGAATAGATAAACAAACTGTGGTACATCCATACAATGGAACACTAGTCAGAGATAAAATGGAATGAGTTTTCTAAACTTACAAAGACATGGATGAATCTTAGATGTGTTTGCTAAGTGAAAAAAAGCTACTCTAAAAAAAAGCTACTCTGAAAAAGCTAACTAAAAAGGTTCCGTAGTAAATGATTTCATTTATATGACATTCTGGGAAAGGCAAAACTATAGAGATGATAGTGTTTGTTGGGAGTTCAAAAGTTGGGAAGAAGGAAGAGTTGAACAGGCAAAGCACAGAAGATATTTTAGGATGGTGAAACCATTTTGTTCAATAACATAATGGTGGACACATGACATCATGCATTTGCCAAAACCCATAGAACTTTACAGTGAGTAACTATTAATGGATGCAAATTTTAAAATCCTTCAGGAGGTCAGGGTCACCCAGGGTGAATGCAGACTATGGCAAAAGAATCTAACTGTATTACAAATATATGAAACAGCCTCACTAAAGCAGGTGAAGGAAAAGGTGCTGACAATCATTTTGGAAATGATTGGAATCTGTAAGATTAAGGGAACTGTATATAAGCACTGTAATGTAGTTAATGAAGTTGTTCCCCATGAGTCAATGGATTAACAATTCTGAAACCACTATACATGTATGATGGGACTGAACAGCTAAGAAAATGTATGGCAGATGGAGTGACCTGGGTTTCTCACTGTTGCAGTGGGAAGTTACAGAAAACAAGGGTGGAAGGAGTCTAGAACAATTCTGTGGTAACGGATCAGAGTTGGAAATATGACTTTTAACTCATGTTTAGCTCCATAAAGATACATATGGTCACATATAGAAGTATTTATGGAAATACATATAAAAATGGGTTGGTATACAAATGTACTTCCTTGCTCTGTCAGTTGAGAGGGCCTAGAAGCAATGAGGGCCTAGTAGTGATGAGCATACCTAGTACCAAGATCTTAGTTTCTAACCTGGTTCTTCAATAAAAGGAACCAGGGCTCTTTGGAACATGGCCAATTCTAGGACTGGGGCAGGATATATACATCATGAACTTTAAGCATCTTTTCATGCCAGAAAGTAACTAAAAAGTTTCCAATGGCCAAAGCTGAAACAATTTGAACAAAAAGATAAATAAAGTAGTATCGGATTATAGCACAAAGTGTAAAATGAGCAATCCTGAATCAATACTGATATAAATGATTGAATAAATAAATAAACAGATGAGATTAGACAAGTTTCTCATGCAACAAAAAAATCCATATAATTTGTGTAGGTACTCCAGCTTCAAGAAGGTAAAGCATAAATCGCTACTCCTTATATGTTGGCTGTGCATAGTGACTTCATTCCAAAAATATAGTATGCGCAGGGTGAAAAAAGAGAATAACTTTACAGTTGAGAAACCTACAAACACTACCTTAGCTAGGTGATCAAGGTTAATATCAGTAGTGGTAAGTCATGCACCTTTGAAATGATGTGATAAAAATGACACTTTACTTTTGTGGTCTTCCTCCCCCAAACCCATAACTCCAGTTTAATCATGGGGATAAGATCAGGCAAATCCCAGTGAGAGATATTTTATAAAATATTTGACAAGTACTCCTCAAAACTCTCAAGATTATTCACTGGAAGGCAAGTCTGAGAAATAGTCACAGCCAAAAGGAGACTAAGGAGACATGATAACAAAATGTAATGTGATATCCTAGATGGGATCCTGAAATAGAAAAACAGCAGTATATAAAAATGGAAAATTTGAATAAAGTATGGGCTTTAGTTAATAATAGTGTATCAATATTTATTTAATTATTGTGAGAAATGAGCCATACAAATGTTAAGGTATTAATAATAGAAGAAACTGGCTGTTGGGTATATGATAAATTTATCTTCATAATTTTTCTGTAAACTAAAACTTTTAAAATAAAAAAAAAATTATTTTAAAAAATTCAGTGTCTACTATGTGCCAAGAATTGAGCTAGACATTGGCAAAAGAGATAATAGCTCCTGCACCCATGGAAATTAGTGACTGGTCAGTGAGAGAGGCGTTAGTAAATAATCACATAAATAACTATAGAATACATATAGACTGTAGAAGAAAATTAATGAATGATATTATATTGTAATGAAAGATTTATTCTAGTTTGAGGATCATATAAATACTCCCAATAAAGTAACATTCAAACCAAGAAAGAGTTATCCAGGTGTGTGTGGAGAAGGGGCTGGGAGAAGGAAAACACCAAAAAACCCCGAAAGGAATAGCATATGGCAAGAACCCAAGGCAGGAGGAAATTCACATTTTGATAGAACAGAGAAAAGGCCATTATTTTTGGAGTTTTGAGCTCAAGATGGAGGGGGAGAGAGAGCAAGAGTGAGAGAGAGAAACAGAACCCAGATCCTTGGTTGGTTTGTAACCTGGGATCCATAGATTCCCAATGGGCTGATGAGTAGAACTTTTTATTTAAATAAAACTCATTTTCTTTGGAACCTTATGTACTTTATGTATTTAAAATTGTTACTCTGAGAAGGGGTTTATGGGCTTTAACAGACTGCCAAAGGGGACCAATATGGCACCATGTTAAGGATTTTAAACTTTATCCCAAGTACAAAGATAACACATTGAAGCATTTTACGTTGCTTAAAATGCTTCATTGGTTAAACTTGCCTATAAGATAAAGTCTAAACTCCTTAGCAAATCCCACAAGACTCTCCATGAAATGGTCACCACTGGCTTTTTCAGAATTTTTATTGTTCAGCACTTGCTCCCCAGTTTTATCTATCTTGTTCCACATTCAAATCCTAACAAGCCTCTTGAAGTCATCAGACAAGATCTGCTCTTTCCTGTCTTCTTACTTATGCTCATGTTGTTTCCTGTGCCAATAAAAGTCTTTCTTTTTTTAAAAAAAAAAAAGTTTATTTATTTTTGAGAGAGAGGGAGAGAGAGAGAACGCAAACGGGGGGAGGGACAGATTGAGATGGAGACAAAATCCCACGCAGACCCCGTGCTGTCAATGCAGAACCCCACTCCGAATCCAACAAGAACTGTGAGATCATCACCTGAGCTGATATTGAGCTGACACTTAACCGACTGAGCCACCCAGGCACCCAAAGTCTTTCTTTTTGTATCTGCTCATGTTCCTAGACTTAGGTCAACAATAATCTCTATAAACCTTTTCCTGTGTGCCCAGATTGAAATGAAGTGTCCTTCTTCTGTGGCACATTATACCTAGGTATGGTAAAAAGAATAAGTGCTCCCCCAACCCCCACATCAGTGCCCACAGCCTAATCTTGGGACCTTTGAAATATGTTACTTTATACGGTGAAATGCGACTTTGCAGATGCGATTAAAAATTTTTGAAATAGGAAGACTATCTTGAATTATCTGGTATGCTCAGTGTAAACATAAGAGGTCATTAAAACAAGGAAGCAGGAGTGTCAAAGTGGGAGAGGGAGAGGGGACAGTGCAATCAGAGGAAAATGTGGAACTGCAAGGAGGAGGAGGGAGAAGAGATTTGAAATTGCTACACTGCTGGCTTTGAAGATGAAGGAAGGGGCCACAAGCAAAGAATGTGGGTGGCCTCTAGAGGGTGAGAAAGGCAAGGAAACATTCTCCTTTAAAGCCTCCAGAAAGAATCCCTGTCAACACCTTGATTTCAGGACTTCTGAGCTCCAGAACTGTAAGGCAACAAATTTGTGTTGTTTTAAGCCACTAACTTTGTGGTAATTTGTCATACCAGCAATACTAAACTAATATAGTAGATACACCTCTATTTGGTTTCTCTTATAGGTTACTGTATTTACTTATGCCCCCCAGTTAGGTGTTATGTATTATATTACCAATTCAACAACACCACGTATGTATTGAGAGCCTTGTCTGGGCTTGGTACTGTTCACCATGCTGGAAATTCAATGGTGGACAAAAGACATGAAGTCTCTGATCTGAAAAATACAACCCAATGTCTGGCACAAAATAAGTTTTTAAAAACTTTTTTTGAACGATTCAATCAAGGTGGTTTTATTATTATGACCATTATTTGTATCACTTTTATTCAAATAACAATTCTACAAAAAATTGGTGTTAAAGTTCATCAGAGATGGTAAGGCCACACCCAAATTTTACACCAAAATAAATGTTACACTGTTATTTCTGAACAAGGAGAAATTCATAGAGAGTTGGAATTCTTATTTTTAGTTGTTGAGGTTTTTTTGTTTTTTGTTTTTGTTTTTTTTTTTTTTTAGCTTCTGAAAAACCAAATGTACACATTAGGGTGAACACTATGTTTTACACATGCATTTGATCCAAGGTGATGATACTTGGGCTGATGAGATAGAACTTTGTACTCTTAGGTTAACTTTGTACACCAGTAAAACTTGAACACAAATTCTAAACAAGTAAACAGTTGGGTGAGCCCTCACAGATTTTTATAAGCCTGTTTAGGGGTTGACACATTTCATAGAGGCCAAGAAATAAAACCAGTGTTACAGTAAACACAAAAAATTAATGTCGTTTCTTTTCAATTTTCAGTGAAAAATCTACGAACTTTTCAGATACCGTCCAGAATAGCTTCTGAGCTTCAGAATGAACTTCCCCTTTCTTCTCAGTGTTGTGCCTTCCAAAGGCTAAAAATCTAACTAATGACTAATTGCTTAGTAGACATTGATCTTCTGGTTTTCTGCAAGGGTCAGGCTCCCAAAGCTGAGATTTAGAGGTGTCTGTTTCTATTTTAAGGTAAAGATCAGCCTGTATGAGCTGTAGGCAATTTGTTGTAAAGCAGATACAGTAAGAGGACAAACCACCATGGGAAATGAGTAGGGAAATAACATAGATCTGGCCATGGAGGGTATATCTGATTACTGAATGAGAGACTCTTAAAAGAGTGAAGAACCAATCTATGGACTTCTTAGATTTTCAAGCAGAAATTTCTATTGGGAAAGACTGAGTCAAAACACCATTTAGCACAAATTCTTCTGTGACCAGAATGAAGAAGAAAACATGGCTTTGGAAACTTAGAAAGCTACTCGGACTCAAGGAGAAAGATTTTTAAGGCCCAGGTAAAGGTAATTTCCTTTCCTTTCCATGCCTGTGTAAAATGATAAAAAAATAAGAAAAGCATGAATCCATAAGAACAAGAGAAAGGAAGGCATAACATTAGAAAATATATGTTTTTTGTGTTTTTTAATGTTTATTTTTGAGAGACAGAGAGACAGAAAGTGAGTAGAGGAGGGGCAGGGAGAGGGAGACACAGAATCCGAAGCAGGCTCCAGGCCCTGAGCTGTCAGCACAGAGCCTGACGTGAGGCTCTAACTCACGAACTGCAAGGTCATGACCTGAACTAAAGTCAGATGGTTAACCTACTGAGCTAGCTAGGCGCCCCTAGAAGGTTTTTGTGTTTTAATTTACTTTGCAATGTGAATGGGCTTAGTATTTGGGATACTACATTCCATCACTCTCTTTCCTCTAGTTCACATACACTCACCTAATTCATTATGTCTATTCATAATGGAACAAAAATGCTGACTCCAAATATTAAGCTATAAACAATTCTGCTTGGTCATACTGGAATCAAAAGTCCTATTAGAACAACATATCATCTGCTGAGGCATCCAGGGTGCCTGTGAGATTTAAAACAAAGAGCAGATGGAGCTGTGTGGTAACTGAGCAGGCGAAGTGGCCATGATTTATAGTGCTTACAGAGAGAAAGGCTGGCCGAAGAGAACGGATTAGCACAGCAGAACCAGTGGGAAGCTCAGCATTTGGAGGCAGAGGTGAAGCCCTAGATGAAGCAAATGGGAGCTGAGTTAAAGACTATATAAGAAAACTGTCACCCCCAACACCAGCCCTTCCACACAGAGCACCAGACTGATGCTCACCTCCTACACACTCCTACCCTCTCCACACAGGAAGAGGCCAGAGCTTTATTCTATAGAGCAAAGGCAGATTTGCTGGGAAGGTAATAAAGCTTTAACTTCAAAGTCCCTCATTGGACCCCTTTAAGAGAGAGAGAGCCCGGGACAGGATTGACAATATATTCATATGGCCATAGACGGTTTTTAAACGTTGCAAAAGCAAATATTTTAACTATAATTATTTAAGACTGCTATCTCTTTCCAATTCAAGTTCCTTTCCATCATATTCCCTCTCCTTTCAGATATCTTTGGAGTGGCTATGTGCATTTTATAATATGTCTATGGGAAAGTTGAACTGGAGATGCATTTACTGTGGATTTACTGGGATACGTTTATGTGGTTTGCAGGCACTTCTGTGTATAATGTTGTTAGCCATCCCAATGCAGAAGGGGTTAACTGTTGTATCAACTATCCCTCATTCTATAAACTAAGTCTGCACTATGGCCCAAAGGTGCAGAGATAAAAGTCAAACAATGGCATGAATGTGTCCTATGGTGGTGCCCAGCTCAGGGAAAAAGTAGATAATGGAAAACAAACAAGCTAGTCCATGAAAAATTCTACCAATCATTAGATTTATGAATAGTAAGCAAAGGGTTTCATTCCCATCAATATCTAGTTAACATGGAAATTCTCTCGTCAGAAACATACTTGATATGTAGTGTGTACAATTATTGCACCATACAATATTTTTTTTTATTGGGAATTGCACAAAATAGAATAAGCCAGAATTTCTCTGTGTAGGAACACAAACACATACATACAAATGTGTATGTGTGAAAACATATGATTTAGGTATCCTAATGAACCAGATTATCTTCAAGGCAAATGTCCTAAAACAGTAAGGTGGTTCTAGTGTCAAAACTCTTGGACTGCCTGGGTGGCTCAGTCAGTTA
The DNA here is from genome assembly GCF_023721935.1 of Panthera uncia. Taxonomy (NCBI): domain Eukaryota; kingdom Metazoa; phylum Chordata; class Mammalia; order Carnivora; family Felidae; genus Panthera; species Panthera uncia. Next base: position 9,384 of record NW_026058097.1, on the reverse strand, counting down.
AGCATTTGACTTTGGCTCAGGTCATGATCTCACATTTTGTGAGTTCGAGCCCCGCATCGGGTGCTGTGCTGACAGCTCAGAGTCTCGAGCCTGCTTCAGATTCTGTGTCCCCCTCTCTCTCTGCCCCTCCCCTGCTCATGCTCTGTCTCTCTTTCTTTCAAAAATAAATAAATATTAAAAAAACTCTTATATATATTGGGCTTCAGTGTGGAGCCCAATACAGTGCTTGAACTCATGACCCTGAGATCAGAACATGAGCTGAGATTAAGAGTTGGATGCTTAACCGACTGAGCTACCCAGATACTCCAAAACTGGCATATATTAAAGAATAAAACAAAATATGTAATATAAGTGTTCTTTAGATAAACATTTAAAAGAATATGAAACTAGAGTGATCACAGTGAAATTGGTAGAAATTATTCTGAGATGAAGAAACAACTCCAAAGAAGCAATTTTCAGTTTAGACTAAGGCAACGATTCATTAAGAGAGAAAATTTTTAAATAGAAATAATAGTTTTTGGATAATTGATAACCCAATTAATGAAAACATGAGAATCATGTGAACACATTGACAAAAAATTTGTTCCCTGGCTGTTTTACATGAAATATTGACATTGTAAAGATAACATGAAACTCACAATATACTACCACGATGAAGACATGATGACAAGCTGGTTAATGAATGTCATCAGTTTAAAGATTTTTTAAGGTTAGTCATCACACAAGGCATCTTGAAATGCCCTGAAATCTCTCAGCTTGTAATGGAAGAAATATAATACATGGTTCTCCAAACTGGGCAACAATCTTAATTTATATCACATTACCAATGAATTGTGAAACTCAAAGAAACACCTCCAAATTACCAACATTTGTTTTAAATCAATAAAGCAGGAGGAATTATTTTCCTAGTTTCTGTACAGAAATGACAGTAAACTATTTTTATATAAATAGGCCAAGACCCTATAGAAAAAAAAATTGAATAAAAAGTATCATACAGTGAATTAATAAAAACTGTTATTTTCCTGGATTTTGTGACATTTGTGGAATTTGGCAGCTTTTTAGAATGTGCTATTTGTTGTAACCTTTCTTTCTCATTATAAATAGTCACTTGTGTACTAAATTTGGATTCATGGTTTGGTATCATTCTCATTTATGACAGTCCCATATTGTAAAACTTCAGGTTCCACAAAACCTGTATCTGTCCCTACTCAAGACATCCTGAAAGGGACAGACTTGGGGCTCACGAGGGGATGCCAGCCTGGGCAGAGGATCAGCTGAAGCCTGCAGACCTGCCTGTGCAGTCACCCAACTGGGAAGTTACTAGTCTGTAGGCCTTATCCACAAACGTGGAGCTCTACCTAGGTCTTTAATATCATGATTAAAAAGGGAAAAAGTGAAATATGTCAGAGAACTGCAGAGAATACTATGAACACATGCAACCCAGACTCTCTTTGGATATGTTTTTTAAAGAAATAAAAGATCATACTTACCATTGAAGGCCCCCCCCTCGAAATCCTTCTTTTTGCCTCATATACTGCAGGCTAATTTTAGGAGTTCTTGTTGGATTTGCTTCTCAAATATATGCCAGATCCGCTCACTGCTCATACCTGCCCAGCTACCACCACCGCCCAGGCCACCGTCACCTGTCATGGAGACTAGAACAACAACTACCCTCAAAACTGGCCCTATTGCTTCTACTCTTACAGTCAGTTTTCCACACAGCGTGATCTTTCGAAAACTTGTCAGATTGTTTCATTACCTCTTTTAAAACCTCCCGGCGGCTTTCTGTTTTAATGAAGAAAAGCATCCATGTTCTATAAAAATCAACTCCCCTCTCATCGCTGCTCCACTAGGCTCCAGTCACACGGCTGCTTCAGACAAGCCAAAAGAATTCCACCACTGACCCCCCACACCTTGTGCTGCTTTTCCCTCCAGATCCCCCCCGTCCCGGATCCTTTGGGCATTGTCCAGGTTTGGGCATCAATGACATATCCCTAGCACAATCTGCCCTGACCACTGTCCTAAAGCAGCACCTTCAAACCCACCCCTTTACATTGTTTTATTTTCTTCACGGACTTTTTGTAATCTGTAATTATCTCATTTATTTATTACTTGTTTTTTTTTTTCTTTTCTGTCTGTTTTCAACATTGAAAATGCAAACTCCATGAAGGTGGGAGATATGCTACTTTTTATATTGCTATGTTTTGAGCAGTGCCTGTTACATTGCAGGCAGTCAATACATCTTTGTGGAATAAATTCATATTAGACTCTTCAACACCACCACTGGATGTTAGCCAATAATGGAGAAATGACTTCAAAAATCTGAGAGAACATGATTTTCAACTTGGAATATAATAGGCAGCCAAATTATTAATCAAGTGTGAGGGCTGAAAAGGACATTTATTAACATGTTGGGAGTCAGAAAGTTTACATCCCATACTCTTCTCTTGAGAAGCTGGATAGGTTCCAATGAAAAGAAGTACTAAACTAGGCAAGAGGTAGACATGGGATCCAGAAAGCAATGTATCAAACCCAAAGCACAGGAAAGAAATGTCTCAGGATACCAGCTGAATAACAGGCTTACTGAGCAATTGGTCCAGAGGACAGAGGATGCTAGGAGGAGGCCACCAGGAAAAGGACCATCTGATAAAAAAGGTCACTTGGAAAAACAAAAGAAAACAAAGCAAAAACAAGGTAAGTGGTTGGAAGATATTATGGTGCTTTGGGGAAAAAATTAAGAAATAATATTTGCATAGTCATAAAATGTAAACTGAAAATAGCTCTATCATTTTATTTAGGAAATAAGAGAGTTAAATCCTATTTATAATAGGAGGAAATTAATGTCTAAAATCAACAAATTGAGGAATATGCAATTATTTGGAAATAAGAAGGTAACTTTCTGATGGAGTAGCCAAGAGAATAAAAAGTAGCTGTCACTGGTAAATAAGCTGGGAAGTTAAGAAGTGTGGGGACTGCAAGGGAACATTGTCTTCCTTGTCAGTCTTTTAGTGCTACCTGACATATGACTTCGGTAAAAATTAAAATAGCTAAAAATTTGAGAACTATAACTTCTTATAATAACGACAATGATGACCACAGAAAAAGCAAATAAATAATTCAGGCTTATACTAGCCATTGTCTATGAATTTGGAAAAGATGTATACTGTCCTGGAAATCCTTCTGTCACACTTGTGAATTATATCCATTCACTGCTTTGGGTAAGACAACCTTACACATTTTAAAACCAAATCGTGCAAAGCATTTTTCAATGCTGTATAGTTTAGAAACTATACAGCTATACCAGGTGTCTGTGTGTGTGTGTGTGTGTGTGTGTGTGTGTGTGTGTGTGATGTTTTTGAGAAATGTCAGTAGATACAGCCCAGAACAAGAGAAACTTGAATTCTTCCAATAGAATTCCCAATTGGCCTGCAGTGGTAATGCTTATGGGAAGATCAAAACTGTGCATGTGGTAATGTCTAAGACTTTGGAAAAAACCTTTTAAATATTAGACAAACTCTTTGAAGTGAATTCAAAATACCGAAAAATAATTTACAAAGAATGTTTTTTGGGAAGTGAGGGGTTGGACAAGAACAGGAATGGCTTTCATTTTCATGACTGTTTTTGGAGATAAATAAGCAGATTTTACAATAAAACACAGAAAGATTATAGTTGGAGTTTTTGTGCATCTGATAGTAATGGGGAATACAATAAAACTTTTTAAAAAGTGGCAACTTTCAACTTGACTTTTGTCCAAACCAAATAGAACCTAAAATGTAAACGTTTTGACATTTGTAAAATGAAAAGTCTTTATACTTTTGCATGGTCCTAAATAGTTCCCCATTCGTAACTCAATAGTTGTTAGTAACAGAATATGAGCTTGCATCATTTTCACTGGTATTGGGCAATGCAGCCTGGGTACATTCAACTATTTGTTGACTAGTTTTCACCCACAGGGGTAGATTGAACTACCCCTTGGTGGGGGAGGGAACCTGACAAAAAATACCAAAAAAAAAAAAGACAAAAAAACAAAAAACAAAAACAAAAACAGGCAGCCTCTGCCAAGGGTCACTTCCTTTCTGAGTCATTTTGTATGCAGATATCCTTGGCTTCGTTGGATGAAGAGAGTATGAGAAATCTATTTGGGAGATGAAACATTGCAACCACTATTTTGTAGTAAGATGGGAAAATTGAGCATTACCTTAGTTTTCTGGCTTTTTGGGTGAGGAAAAGAGAATGAGAAAAGAGTTCTAGATGGGCAGGGAGGTGATTTCAAGTGCTCTATTGGCAGTGTTACCTACTTCATAAGGCTGTTCTGGAAAAGGAATCCATGTCTGGTCCCACAGCCAGTAAAAACAAAACAAAACAAAACAAAACAAAACAAAACAAATCACAACAGTTTTTATATCTTACAAGAGTTTGAGATTCAGGCTGGTACAAGACAATATCATGAAGTAGAAAATTCATTGTATATGGCTCTTCACTTGGACTCACTCTCCCCTTACTTCTACCTTCTTGGGTATACAGTGTAGAATTTTCAGGTACTACTCTGCCAATCACAGTGAACCTGCTCACTCATTAGAACTGGCCTGGAATCCAAGCTGGGTTTGGGGGTATTTTTTTGATCTGGAGTTATGGAAAAACTCCCTTTTTTCTTTGGCTATGAAACCTTAAGAAGGTAAGCTAGAGCTGACTGGGACCATTGTTCTGCCTCTTGGGGACAGCCAGTTTGAGAAAATTAAGCCAAATAAGAACATTCCAGAAATTTAAAGAAGAAAGTGAGAGAGAGCAAGCAATGGGAGAGTTAGGGGAGAATGAGTCAGTAAGTATCTGCAATCGAATGCATGGGTGTGCTACTGAGGTTATTTCCAGGTAAAATCCCTCTTGTAATTTAACTTAATTCAAGTTGGGTTTCAATTTGAGGCTAAAAGATGCAAACGGCAGTCCTGTTTTGAATGACAGTAATGATCTCAAAGGGAATGAAAAAATCAATGGTGGGTTTTTAGAAATTATAACACTTGGACAGAGGACATCTTGATCAGGGACCCTTCATCTTCCCCCCTTCGATATACTGATGCTACTGAAGAGAGAAAAGTAGCAGTGGCTGGGTATTTTAAAATACATTTTTGAGACATAATTGATGTAAAATAACCTCCATAGACTTAAATGTACAATTTGATGAATTTTGATATAATATACACCTGTGAAACCATCAACAACATAAAAATAATGAATCCATCACTCTCAGAAGTTTCTATGTGGATGCTTTGTAATCTCTCCATTCACCTCCTAACCTTTTACCCTCATCCCAGCGAAACAATGACTTGCTTTCATATAAAAGGAGTTATACTCTTTGTACTCTTTTATTATTAATTAATTGATTAATTAATTTATTTATTTTGAGTCTGGAATCTTTCACTCAGTATAATTATTTTGTGATTTATCCAGGTTGTTGTGTGATTCCATAGGCGTTTCTTTCGTTTTCACTGCTGAGAGTATTCCATTGTATGGATGTATCACAAACAAACACCTGTTCCCATGAGAATCAGATCATTGGACCATAACACTCTTTACCAAACTCTTCATTTCTGTATCCTTCTATATCCTTATCCATTGAATACCCAGGAATCAGTCTGCCTCTCCTCAGAGATTCCCTTCATATAGGCAACCCACTCAACTGCCTTGCTTCCTAATACCTTAAACTCCTCATCTCCAATGCTTGTCTCCTCCACTCCAGTCCAGCCACCTTTTTCTAAGTCATACTTTGAAACTTGTCACCACTACTGCTCCACCTCTGAGATTACTGATTTGAACACTTTCCTTTCTGACAACAACTTCCTAAATTTCCAACTTGTTTGGTAAAGTGCCCCCTCTGGAAGATTCTTTTATCTCATCAGGACTTCCAAACATTGATAACTGGACTCTTAATCTATCAAACTCCTCTTGTCTTCACTTCCCTCTTTACTGCTCAGAATCCATGTTCCATTTCAAACACTCTTTTTTATGTACTATAATTTCCCATACTTTGTCCTTCCTTCACACTCACCTTTAAAAAGAAAGCAATTTGAGAACTCCACCATACATTCTCTTCACACATATGCACAGGCAACTGAGGGCATAGGTCTGACTGTGTATTCATCACCTCTCACCTAAACTGGGCTCCCAGTTTAGTGCCTGGCAACACTTCTCACTACTCTCTTTAGCAATCACCCGAAAGCTTTTCTACTGCCCTCAAACCTTTGACCACTCCCCAGCATGTGCTTCCCTACTGTCACCCTGTGACTTTGCCTCCTGGATCATAGAGAAAGTAGAAGCCTTTAGATACTGAGTTGTTGAATTTTCTATCTTCCATGTTTACAGCAACACCTGTGAGGTTTTTGCATCCCTTGTCTTCCCTTCTATTACAATGCAAGAAGCATCCTTTCTTTTGTATTTCTTTGTGTTTTCTGGACCTTACACATGGCCACTTTCTCAGGAACTTCTTTTTTTTCTTAAGTAGGCTTCATGTCCAGTGTGGAGCCCAGCATGGGGCTTGAACTCATGACCCTGAGATCAACACCAGAGCTGAGATCAAGAGTCAGATGCTTAACTGACTGAGCCACCCAGACGCCCCTCAGGAACTCTTAATTTGTCCTATTTTTCACTTGTGTTTTTTTATCTTTAAATTTTTCTTTTTACTGGATTCTTCCCAGTATCACTTAAAAATATTGTATACTCTTCAATATTAAGGGAAATTGTCTGTCTTTCATCCCCTTAACAAAAACCTTTCTATAAACCTCCCTGGACCCCACATCCTCCTCCAACTGCTGACCTCTCTCTTCCTTTATCTTCAGAGCCAAAGTCTTTAAAGAGCTAGCTGTCTTTAATTGTATATTCTAGCTTCTGTACCTCACCATGTCACTAAAACTGAGTTTACTAAGGTCACTAAGAAACTCCTCATGGCTAAATATAATGGATCCTTGAAGCCTTTTCTTATTTGACCATTTAATTCATTTGATGTGTTGTTCATACCCTCATTCTTGAAACAAATTAGGCTGGCCAAGAGACAGAGTGCATAGCAAAGAAATTCATTACAATTGGGCAACTGCAGACCTATTTCTAGGTGTCTTTCTCTGACATCGAGCTTTCTGCTATCAGGTCTCTTATACTCTGGGCTTTAGGTGCTGCATTTTTAAACTGAAGAGAAGACCTCAAGTATGTGAAATTGGAAGTCAGGGAGACCAAATGGCTTCTTGAGATTCTTTTTAGCCCCTGGAATCTATGGTTGCTGATTCTGAGTCACACACGAGTTAGCAGTCACATTTGTATGCATGGCTCAGCATTCCCATCTTTGAAGTGAGATATTTTCTCTTGCTGCCTAAATTACTTCTAGGTTATAAATTCACCTTTGGAAGCAATATTAACTCTTTCAGGTCTCCAACCTGCTTTTTACTAATGACTAGATTTTTTAGAGAGGAATAACTAGTCAATTGAAATATCAAGTTGGCTATTTCAGTATGCTAAGAATCCTAAGCCTTTTAAACTCATAGAAACAAAAGTTTGGTCATTGGTCAAAGCACTAGGGGGTAACATTTTTTCTGCCCCACAGATTAGAGCTATCAGGAAGATCTATACAATGTTTATACCGGCCTCGGTACTGCGATCACTTTTTTTTTTGACCATTCAATGTGGTGTGGTAGAAAGACAACGGACCAACAGCTAGAACTGCATTTAGACTTGGTACAATCAACAGTGTGCTCTGTAAAAGTGGGCAAGCCATCCCAAGTTGCTCGTCTATTAAAAAGGGGAAGTAACATACTTATTGAATGTCCCAGCATGACTGTGAAAATCAAGTGCGCCAAGGAATAGAAAATACTTTAAAGAGTAGAAAGAGCTTTATAACTCAAGACATTTACTAACAGAGAAATAACAATGTCGTAGTAAGAAAAGTCTATTGGAAGAAGGAATCTCTGAATCTATTTGTAGTAGATAGGGCATTGATTAATACTTCAGTATTCCTAGGTAGCAGAATAGTGATTGGGGCAGTTTTTGTCAGGGAGAAGCACCTGAGAATTGTTGGTTCTAATGTTGATCTTTTAGCTTACAGAAGTTGAGCTATACACCTGAGGAAATGACTTTATGACTTTTCAGCTATAGAGATTTCATTTCCAGAGGTTTTTCAAAAAGGATTATTGCTTGAAAAAGGACAGCTCAGAAAGAACTACAAGTCTTAATGGAGCAAAAAATAGGTAATTTAGATATGTTAATTCCTTCAGAGGTTTAATGATTTGGCAGAATTGGGCCTGTGTTTCACTAATAATTGTCAGGGAAAATGTTCTTTTCTCCATACCTTAAGTTCCTCTCCCTGGAAAATACAATGTAGAAAGAGGTACAAGATCTCTCAGTCTTTCTTATTTGGACTCATCTCAAATATACTAATGTGAAAGTATACTCAAATATACTAATGTGTATACTCAAGTATACTAATGTGAAAGCTGAGGTACATTAGATTGTGTGAATTTTCCACTTTCTTTTCATGTGTTTGTCCCTTGTCATAGAGTTCCACACAAGTATAGTTGTAATCTTACCTTTTCTTTATAAATTTAGCAAGGAAAACTCAAGAGCTGAATTATTTTGTACATAGAAATTTACCTTTAATTTACCTTTCTCCCTCCACTATCTATGATTTTGATGAGGGCCACATACAGGATTTTTTTTTAACATATTTTCCTCCCCACTCCCTTTCATTTTCGTAAACTTGCTACTTACTCCATAGATGGTTAAAGTTCATCATCAGTTCACAAGTGGCTTTATGAAAAAATTATTTAACGATTTCATGAGTCATCTCTATTCCATCCAATTGAAGGAATTATCTAGTAATATTTGGTCTCAAGGATTAATATGCTTTTTGGCATTATAGAGTAGAAGAAGAGAAAGCTTTTTATAAATTCACGGGATATGCTACTCTACTTACTTATATCTGCAAGATTCTTACTTGCAATAACAGAATCCATCAGAGCTGGTTTAAGCAGAAGGGATCAATTAAGGATTATCAGATCACTCATAGAATTCTCTGGGATAGTCAAAGAGAGAACCATTTTAGCAAAACAACCGCAGTAGGCAAAATCTACCATTTGGCACTTTCAAAGCTGGAGGTTTGTGTGGGGGAGCTGAGGTCTCACTACAATCAGTACTCTTTTTGTCTGGTGTTCTTTGAAAATGTGGAGGAGGAACACAAAATGGATTTATGTCTTTTTTTTTTTTTATTCCAGTATACTTAACATACAGTGTAATGTTAGCTTCAGGTGTGCAGTAAGAGTGATTCAACAATTCTACACATTACTCAGAGCTCATCAGGATGAGTGTACTCTTCATCCCCTTCACCTATTTCACCCATCCCCCCTCCCA
>NW_026058096.1:0-16230 GCF_023721935.1 Panthera uncia | reverse complement strand
CTGCTCCCCTGGAGTTGTCCTGTCCTCGCTGCTCTCTCCGCCACCCCGGCTAGGGTTGGTGCACCCGGCGCCTGCCACCTGCAAGGCCCTCCCGCCGCCCCCCGCCCCCGCGCAGCCCCCCTTCCGGGCTCAGCGCCCCCCATCGCCGGGTCAGCGTGTTATAGCCCGGGGACCTGCGGGCCTCGGGCCCACCGAGGAGACCGGGGAGTGGCGACGACCCGGCTCCGAGGTCAACTCCCACTGTGGGGCAGGGGGCCGCACCCAGGGTCCCCCTCCGGGCCCTCCCAGCGGGGCGACGGCAGCCTCGCCCCTGCCCGGGAAGTGGGAGGGAGTGGGGCGAGCGGTGCCGCGCAGCCGGCGCGGGGAGAAGTCAGAGTCCGCCGATCGCGTCGCGGGTGCAGAATGGCCACCCGCAAGGGTCGGTCCGGCCCGGAACAGGCGGGCCCGCGGCTCCGCGGCCCGGGTGCAGGGCGGCGCCGAGGGGAAGGGGCGTCGGGACGCCCCCCCCCCGCCCCCGCCACGGCCAGGGGCCCCGCCCCGCCCCCTTACTCGGTTATGCGCTTGGCCAGCTCGGTGCAGGCGGCCGTGGAGTTGGCCGAGAAGACCCGGTAGCCGGTGCGGGCGGCGTTCATGGCCGGGCGGGCGGCGGGGCTGGCTCGCGGGGCGCGGAGAGTCGAGGACGCCGAGAGCGGGGGCAGCAGCAGCAGCTTCTTGGGCATCGTCCGGCCCGAGGCGCGGTTACAGCCGGCCGGCGCGGGGCGGCGCCCGGAGCGGCTGCGGCTGAGGCGGCCGCGAGGCCGGGGATCCGGCTGGGGAAGGGGAGAGGCCCGAGACCCCCCACGTCCACGTACGCGAGGCCACCAAGGGCCGGGGCAGAACCCACGCTCGTGGCGACCGGCGTTGCAGCGGCCTCAGAGCCAGTGGCGAGGCCGCCGCCCCCTCTGGGCATTGGAGAGGCGCCGGCTAGAGCGCCCGCGGAGCCGCCATCTCAGATGAGGGCAGGGCGGTGGGCCACTCTTTGAAAGCTTGTTCTGCCGAGAGGAGGCTCGCGGATCGCCCCGCCGCTTGCCTTTGTCGCTCCCACGGGAGCTCTTTTGCGCTCACGTTCCGGGGCGGTGCGGCCTGACTCGGTAGCGGTCCCCGCCGTTTCCAGCTCTTCTGCCAGGATCCAAAATGTCTGCGTCCGAGGAGGGTGACCATCTAGCTCCGCGCCTCTATGCTAACACAGCCAGAGCGCCCAGCTGGGATTGATTTGAAAAGCGGAGGGCGGGGTTGTTTTCCGCCGGTCGCGGGCACTGCTGAAACGCCCCCGAGGCGGTGTGTGTCCCGGAGCCTGATCTTTATTCCCCAAACGGACCCTAGCCTCGTATCTGCACTTGAGGCAAAGTTCCCTGAGCGGGTCAAAGCTACTCCTGCCAATTAGTGCTTTGCTCTCAAGCGCAAAAGCCCTTCTTCCTCTTCTCCCACATGCTCCGGTCCCTCAAAGACCTACTCCGTGTAGCATGGGCTCCGCGGAGTCTCGCTAGATCACCTCAATCAGAGTCAGCCACCCTCCGCCCCCCGGACTGTACCGTGGACGGAACCATGCATAGTTGCTTGTGTTTTGATTTACCGTTGTGAATTCCCAACTAGGAGGTAAACGCTCTTTGGGCAAGATCGTGTGTCACTTAGCGCTTGGGATTGCCCAGGGTCTAGGGCAGTGCTAGGGCAGTGGGTTCCAGATGCAGGCAATCAGTACGTGTTGAGTAACATCCGAGAAGAAAAGTGAAAATCGAAGGCTTTGAGTCGCTGGTTACCAGCTGCCCCAAGACTAGGGAGGGAGGCAGGTGGAGTGCTGCTCACACGCACAGTACCAGCTTCTGAAAATGTCTCTTAGGGACTCCGCCTGTTGCAACATTGGGCCAGAGGGAACAGTGGATTGTGACTTCTCACCTCAAGAAGCCTCACAATCCTGAAGATTCAGGATTTGGAGATCTGCGGCAGTCTGATCCACATGTGGCTGGCTCTCCAGAATTACTGCCCCACCCACCCCCTCTCTCCTTGGGGTAGGTTAAATAAAAAAAAAAAAAAAAAAAAGTATGTGAGCTAAATAGTCTGGGCCAAATTATGGTTAACCATAAGCCTTGTTATCTTCTAGAACAGAAGGAAATCACTTCCTTTCACATTTTCCTATCTATATCCCCCAGAACCCTTGTACCATCTTCATTTTTTCAGGTCTCCTTGGAACTGTGCTGCTTCCTCTATTCCCGCTGTGACTGATCATAACCTTGAGTTGATTTCCCAGCCAATAAATCCTGGAGTTAACTTTTACCCCTTTCATTCCCCCCCACCTCCCATTTCTACATCTATCCGCTTAGCCATACGTTAATGTTTACTGAGCACCTATTTGCCACGCCCTTTTTAGGTGTTTGGGATACTTAAGAAAAAACAAAAAAGCTCCTATCCTGGGGGTACAATCTAGCAGGGGAAGAGAGATAGAAAATGAACAGGGGCTGGGCGCCTGGGGGGCTCAGTCTGTTAAGTGCCTGACTCTTGATTTCGGCTCAGGTACCATCTCCAGGTTTGTGAGTTGGAGCCCCACATCGGGATCTACACTGACAATGTGAAGCCCGCTTGGGATTCTCTCTGCCCCTCCTCCGCTCTCTCCCTCCTTCCCTCCCTCTTTCTCTCTCTCTCAAAATAAATGAATGAATGATTGAATACATACATAAAATAAGCCTAAAAAAATAAAAGCAATTAGATCTTCAAATTTAAAAAAGAAAAATGAACATTTGGGTTATACTGTTGAAAGTTTTGGGGGCACCTAGGTAGCTCAGCTGGTTGAGCATCTGACTCTTGATTTTGGCTCAGGTCATGATCTCTTGGTTCGTGAGATCAAACCCCACACTAGTCTCCACACTGACAGTGGGGAGCCTGCTTGGGATTCTCTCTCTCTCTCTCTCTCTCTCTCTCTGTCCCTCCCTCCCCCTCACTTGCACATGCCTTTTCTCTCTCAAAATAAATAAACATTTTTTAAAAAAGGTTTCCCCAGTTTCTTTTCTTTTTGTAGATTTTTTTTTAAGTAATCTCTACACCCATGTGGGACTCGAACTCACAACCCTGAGATCAAGAGCTCATACCCTACTGACTGAGACAGCCAGGTACCCTCCCCCCCACTCCCGTTTCTTTTCTTTTCTTTTTTTTTTTTTTAACTTTTCAAAATGTTTATTATTGTTGAGAGAGAGACAGAGACAGAAACGGAATGTGAGTGGGGGAGGGGCAGAGAGAGAGAGAAGGAGACACAGAATCCAAAACAGGCTCCAGGCTCTGAGCTGTCAGCACAGAACCCGATATGGGGCTTGAACCCACGGACCCACAGACCCTGAGATTATGACCTGAGCCGAAGTCAGAGGCTTAACTGACTGAGCCACCCAGGCGCCCCTCTTCCAGCATTTTTAACCCACGCTCCACATCTGCGCCCCAGATCCCCTGGTTAAAGGTCTCTGGGGCTTTCCACCGCCTGCAAGATGGAACTTCTCAGCCAGATCTGGCCTAGGTCTCCGAGCCCAGCTCCTGTTTCCCACCGTAGGCCACGCTCTGGGTGTGTGGATTCCGGAACAGTTTGCCACTTGTTGAAAATAATGTAGTTTCTCGTGGCTGAGAAACTTTGCAGTTGCCACTGTGATTTCTTCTTCTTCTTCTTTTTCAGTTTATTTATTTGTTTTGAGAGAGACAGAGACACTGTGAGTGGGGAGGGGCACAGAGAAAATCCCAAGGGGGCTCATGAGAGTCACGAAACTCTGAGATGGTGACTCTGTCCTGTGTGTCTCATGCTACTTTCTGCTGGGTTACTTGGAGCCTTGCCACGGATATGTACGGTTTAGGAGTCAGTCTGCCAACTGCAAAATAATTTGTTCGCAGAACCGTGCGGTGCGGGCCTCTCCGAGAATTTGCCCCCTGGAGTCCCAGCCACTTTGGTGGCTCAGATTCTGACATCTGTCTCTTCAGCTAAAACTGCTGCTTTCTGCTTGGACTTTGCTGACCCTGGCTCACCCCCGCAGTGTGGACGTGAAGACGCCCTCAGGGCAAAGGCCAAGTGACTGGAAACTTTCTTCAGTGACTTTGCCCCCATTAAGGATCCCAGCTCTCAAGCCTTCTCTTCCCTGGGTGCTCCGTAGTGCTGTCTATTGAACAGGAGTTTCGTATGTTTGTCCAGCTGTTATTAGGTGGAGACATTAGTTTGGTACCAGCTTCTCTGTCATGGGTGGAACCAGAAGTCCTGAGTGTCTTTGGACGTGACATCTGGACTCAGAAGGCCCATTCCCAAGATCATGCAACCTGAAAGCTCCTTCTTCTTCTTTTTTTTTTTTTTTTTAAATGTTTATTCACTTTTGAAAGAGAGAGAGAGTGTGTGTGTCTGAGTGGGGAAAGGGCAGGCGCACAGAATCTGAAGCAGGCCCCAGTCTCTGATCTGTCAGCACAGAGCCCGACGCGGGGCTCGAACTCACGAGCCGTGAGATCATGAGCTGAGCCGAAATCAAACGCTCAACCTACTGAGCCACCCAGGCGCCCTTGGAAAGCTCCTTCTTATGCTTGAAGACTCTGCTCCGGCCTTTCCTTTCCTTTCCTTTGCTGGTCCTGGCCTCTTGTCCTCATCCTCCGTCTGACAGGAGGGCTGACCCTGGGGGCTCCCAGATCCCCTGGCTTGAGCCAGCTTCGGCCAATGGGAGGTGCGGGCGGGGGGCTGGAGGTGGAAAGAAGGAAGAAGCCGGGGTATTTCTTCCCTTGGTCTCTGCCCCGCGGGTGTCCCCAGCATCAGTCGCCCCGCCCCCACGGCTCCAGTGCCTATCAGACATGACCTCCAAGCTTTTGGCAGCTACCCTTTGAGTGTCCCCGGGGGGGGTCCGGCCCTCATCCCCACCAGCTGTTGTGCCGGGTTGCCTCACTGCCCCCCTGGCTGGTTCCGTGCCTGGGCCCCGCCGCCTTGGCACCTGCTGCACATAAGCGTCCAATAGATGCTTTGTCAGAAAGGGGAGAGCCAGGCCCTCGCAGGGGACCCCTCTCCCGGCACCGCCCGGGCTTTGCAGCAATTCTGGGGTGGCTGCTGCTCCCACCGGGCCCTCCCTGGGGTGTCACGCCTCAGCATCACGTGTGCCCGGTGGTCTTGGCCATGGTCCGGTTTATTGTCCCCTATTTCCCAGGTCTATGTCCTCCTTCCGAGGGGCGGTCATGTTCAAATCACTGTGGAACATTCGTTCTGTTTGGCTCCTGGGCTGATGCTTCCCCGGCAGCATCTCGGGGGCGTCCCTGAGGATAGGAGTGAAGTGCCCCCACGACCCAGAGAAAGAACACCAGGGCTGAAGGGCAACTACTACTTTTAAGTCTTTTTTTTAATGCTTATTTTTGAGAGAGAGAGAGAGAGAGAGAGAGAGAATCCAAAACAGACCCCCAGGCTCCAAGCTGTCAGCACAGAGCTCGGCGCGGGGCTCAAACCCACAAACTGTGAGATCACGGGGGGCGCCTGGGTGGCTCAGTCAGTTGAGTGTCGGAATCTCGACTTCAGCTCAGGTCTCGATCCCAGGGTTGTGGGATCGAGCCCCGGGTTGGACTCCATGCTGAGCGTGGATTAAAATTCTCTCTCTCTCCTTCTGCCCCTCCCCAGTTCACTCTCTTGCTGTCTCTAAAAACAAATTAAAATTAAAAAAATTTACAGAAACCGATCTGTGTGTATTTCTGTGCAAAGTACGAGCTGCCAGGTCTCAAGCACTCAGGCATCCTCACTGCTCACGCAACTGGGGTTTCAGACTGCAACCCCTGCAGGTCACAACCCGGAAAAGCCGGGGAGTGAAAACCCAGCCCCTCACCGCTCCCTGGGGACAACAGTGTCTCCCAGGGCTCCCCGGCTGTCCTCGGCCATAACCTGTGCAGTCACACAGCCCTCCTTTTGCCATCTTCTTTCTCTTCCTGTGTCCCCCCCATTGCTGCTTCCTGGCTTTGCTTCCCACGTAAACCACTCACACATTCTTGTCTCAGTGCCTGCTTCTGGGCGGCCTCAAGCTAAGACAAGGTTGTACCTACAAAGCTTCTGCTCATTTCTTTCTTCCTTGGGCAAATTCCTAAGGGTCTGCAACGGTTCATTTGATGTATCAATTTGGCTGCCCATCCATGGTGCCCAGGATGAACATTTGAATTGATGGATTCTGAGTAGATTACCTTCTGTCATGTGGGTGGGCCACATCTAATCAGCTGAAGGTCTGAAGAGAACACAGAGTGACCTCCTGGAGCTAAAGGGAATTCTGCCAGCAGCTGGTCTTTGGACTCAAACTGCACCTCTTTCTTGAGTCTCCAGTTGGCCAGCCTCCCCCCATCAGTCGTGGATGTACATATATATACAATGATATATACACAATGCTTGTACCGTATATAACGTTGGCTCTGTTTCTCTGGAGAACTGTCACTAATACAGGGTCTGAAGTTAGGAGAAAGGGGCCCTCTGCTCATTTTGTAAAGAATGTCCTCTTTGGGGGCGCCTGGGTGGCTCAGTCGGTTGAGCGGCCGACTTCAGCTCAGGTCATGATCTCGCAGTCTGTGAGTTCGAGCCCCGCGTCGGGCTCTGTGCTGACAGCTCAGAGCCTGGAGCCTGTTTCGGATTCTGTGTCTCCCTCTCTCTGACCCTCCCCCGTTCATGCTCTGTCTCTCTCTGTCTCAAAAATAAATAAAAGTTAAAAAAAAAATTTAAAAAAAAATAAAAGCATCGTGATTTAAAAAAAAAAAAAAAAAAAAAAAAAGAATGTCCTCTTTGAAGTTGGAAGGGAGATTTGACCAGTTTCAAGTTTTGTTGGTTTGTTTGTTTCTCTGGCAGACCTGGCTCATCCTTAGGTCCCAGATCTGCTGAACGTTTCCTGCAGGAACAAAACAGCTCTGGTCAGCACAAAATGACGTTCCCCATATTCAGACCAATTTCAATTTTCAAGTCTAAAAACAATGCTGCCGCTGTTGAATGGGCTGCAGGTTCAGCAGGAGCGGTAGAAACGTGATCTCCTCTGTTCTTACAAATGTGTAGACCAAGGGGGCACGGGTTCAGATTGGACGGGAAGACTTGGCCAAGAATGGTCTGGACAAGGCAAAGAGAGGTATGTCTGGGATTGCTCAGCCTTCTCCCCCGAGGGACGGCAAGGTCATCTCTGCAACCAAAGAGAACATTTCGGGCAACGATGCGGGACTTTTGCCTCCACCTTGCGCCGCTCCAACTTGAACTTGGGAAAAATACGAGGCCTTTCTCTGTTTTCGTTCCACGAGCAGGCCTCAGCAAGCTGAGAAGGAATGATCTTTATTTCTAAAAATAATACCAACTTGGATCTCTGAGCCGAATCTCGCAACGGGGCACCAGAAACCATGCTGGGGCAAGAGCAAAATATTGAGCAGACAGAGCCAAGCACGCAGGGAGTGACCCTTCCCAACTTCTGCAAGGACAGTGGTAGCGAGGCTGCTGGGATGGCCGCTGGAAAACCCGAAATGGAATCTCAGTGCAGGGTGTTCAGGAGGACAGAAGCCACCTATCTATGATGGGGTTTTCAGTAGCTCTTGGTGGAGGCCTTTGGAGGCACGTACAGGATCTCACAAATACCCATACATCATCGAAGACTTTGGTTCAAGTAGAAACCATCTGGTGCTTTCTAGTGCCTTCTAGAGCTTCTGCAGGAGCTCCTGCCAAACAAGAGAAGATTCCTTGCCCACATCACCAGATTTCTAGCAGCACTGGCAAGATGGGATCAAAGAGAGACATGGAGTGGGGAGAGAAGCCAGGCGCAGAAGAGGCTGAGAGGGTAGGAGATGAACACTAAGGGGACAGGCTATAGCAACCCACGGGCCAAATAACTGAGAAAGTCACAAGGTTCCTGCCTTGAAGAATGCCAAATTCCAAAATCTGCAAACAGTACAAATGTCCAAGAGTAGCTATGGTCCATTCACAAACTGGGACTTTATCGGGGTGGGAGAGAGAGAGAGAGAGAGAGTGTGTGTGTGTGTGTGTGTGTGTGTGTGTAATGCCCCAAGGACTCTCCGCGAGGCCGCCGGTGCACAGAATGGGCATTGTCTTTGGGAACCAGACTCTGGGAGGCAACTCTTATCAGCTGTGTGACCTGGAGAAAATCATTATGTCTTTGCCTCTGTTTTTCTTCTCTACAGTGGGGATAATAACAATTGCTACCTAGAAGGGCTTTGCGACGGTTAAGCTTGTTAATACATGTCAAGCAGTTAAAACGGGGTCTGGCATATATGAGTCATTGAGTGAAGAGAGTTGGAAAGTGTTTACACATACTTATTAGTCAGGAGGCAATCAGGAAAAGGAACCACATTCATTATTTTAACAAAGACTTAACACAGAGAATTAGTGAAATGGATATTGCAGGACAAAAATGGCAGAAAGGAGACGCTGGGGGAAGGGAGAGAGAGTAACGGCAGGGATCAGTGGCCCCACCTCGGCGCCTGGCGACACTGGACTGGAGGAGGAGTGGGACCCTTAGCAGTTGATTTGAAGGTAGGTCTGGGGGCGCTCGGCTGGCTCCGTCGATAGAGCATGCAACCCTTGATCTCAGGGTTGTGAGTTTGAGCCCCGCCTTGGGTGTAGAGATTACTCAAAAGAAATAAAAATCTTTAGAAATAGACGCACCTGGGCGGCTCAGTCGGTTAAGCTTCCGACTCTTGGTTTCAGCTCAAATCACGATCTCACGGTTCATGGGTTCGAGCCCCGCGTTGGGCTCTGCGCTGATGAGCACAGAGCCTGCTTGGGATCCTCTCTCTCCCCTCTCTCTCTCTCTGCCCCTCCCCCACGCATGTGCACTCTCTCTGTGTCGCAAAATAAATAAACACTAAAAAAAAATACTCTGATAAAAAATAATCTTTAAAAATAAAGGTAGGCCCGAATGAAAGTGTGGCGGTAGGTGGGAGGAAACAGGACAGATAGGCACACTGGACTTCGGCATTGGAGAAATGGTGTGGTCCAGCAGCAGCTGTGAGAGTCGGGGCTGAGGGCGAAGAATGTTCTAGGTCAGGGACAGATTGTGGCAGGGGTCCAGTTCCCAGATCCCGGATCCCAAGGTCCTACACATTCTCAGAAGCAGTGGGAGCCGAGAAGATGGTGAGCGAGGACCCGAGATGTCCCAGATGAGGAGAGGGGGAGGCCCTCACCCCCACAGCAGAGCGTCAGAGCAGGGACGGTTTCGCAGGAGGGAGACGGGTGGTTTGGAGGCTGTGTGGGGAGCCGGTGGGGTGAGGCCAGCTCATCCCTGCCTGTCAGGGCAGGAGGCAGGGCACCCTCTGCCCCCATGAGGGGGCAGATTTAGGGCCCGAGGCGCCTGCCCTCAGGTGTGGTTTCTACTGGTTCACCTGGGCCGGTCTCCAACCCGCGCACCTGTGTTTCTTCCTCTGTAAACCAGTGCTCACAACACTACCTGCCTTAGGGTTACGAGATGCTGTGTGTGTGACAAGGTGGAGGGAGGGGCCCAGTGGGATCTCTCCTGTTCTCCAAGTATTACCAGACTCCACTACCAAGGAGAAAATGCACCCCAGATTTTAAGTTCAGAAGACTCCAGCTGGTGGGCTAGCTGACCCTATAAACCCTGTGTGTAATCAAGAACTTGGCTGGGGGTGGGGGGGCGCCTGGGTGGCTCAGTCGGTTAAGCGTCCGACTTCAGCTCGGGTCACGAACTCGTGGTTCATGAGTTCGAACCCCACGTCGGGCTCTGTGCTGAGCGCCTGGAGCCTGCTTCGGATTCTGTGTCTCCCCTCTTTCTCTCTCTCTGCCCCTCCCCTGCTTGTACTCTGTCTCTCTCCCAAAAAAATAAATAGACATTAAAAAAAGAGATTAAAAAAAAAAGAACTTGGCTGGCCTTCGTCCCCAGGTCCTGAGAGGTCACCTCTAAATCCTTGGAATTTCCCGAGAGATAGGAATGTCTGCTATTCATGCTGGGCTCCCCAATCCCGCCAGAGAGTTTGTGATAAACCGCGTGATATGAGCTCAACCTGCCGGCAGGAGAGGGGGCTGGAGATGGCATTCGGACGAAGGTCAGGAAAGGAATCAAAGTGCCTACGTGACGAAACCCCAATAAAAACTCTTAGGTCGCAAAGCTGGAAGGGCCTTCCCGGTTGGCGTTTCTCTGTAGATGGTCACATGACGACGTACAAGAACGTGTGACTCAGGGGAGCCCTTTGGGAGAGAGTCTCTCGTGGGCCGGCCGGCGGGGCTCCCTCTTGTCCACAGCAAGTCTACAGAGCACTGGGTCTCAGCCAGGTTGGTTGCCCCGAGGGACATCTGGCAATGGCTGCAGACATTTTTGGTGGCAAAGCTTGGGAGGAGCTATGGGCATCTGGTGGGCAGAGGTCAGAGGCATTGCTCCACTGTGCACAGGCCAGGCCCCCACGACCAAGAACGATCCAGCCCCCCAAATGTCAGTAGCGCGGAGGATGGGGAATCCTGTTCTAGAACATGAGCTAGATCGGCAGTGATGGCCCAGAGCCCGAGGACGACCACAGCACGGCCGCCGGCCAGTCACCGCAGGGAACACGGGTGGTTTTCCACTTCTCTCCTCTCGGCCTCAGCCTCATAGAAGAGCGCACAGAGGAGGGGACACAGTGGCATCAGAGACATGCATGTCCCTGCTTCCTCATGCTGGGGCCTCAGGCCTGACCCGCGTAGGGAAAGGTGGGGGGTAATCCGAGATAAGTTTTGGGTTTGTTTTCTTTTCCACTTATTTTTTGAGACAGAGACAGTGTGAGCAGGGGAAAGGACAGAGAGAGAGAGGGAAACAGAGTATCCCGAGCAGACTAGGTGCTGTTAGCACAGAGCCCGATGCAGGGCTCGAACCCACAAAACCGTGAGATCATGACCTGAGCCGAAGCCAAGAGTCGGGGCCTCAGACCGACTGAGCCGCCCAGGTGCCCCGAGACGAGTTTAAAGGAACAGATCTTAAACAGCAGAGTCAGGCTGTGTTAGCAAGCAGAAATGACCAGAAAGCAGACTGAGGTGCCTTAAATGGGGAGCCTTCTTCCCCGGGGGGAAAGGGGGATGTTGACAGGGCGCAGCTGGTGGTAGCCATTCGAGTAAGAGCTTTTGCTGATGTGCACCTTCAACCAGACCCATTTCCTTAGTGAAAGTGGCTGCCCGTGAACGCGGCTCCTCGGCGCGAGTTAGCACACTGCCTGACACAAAATAAAAGCTCGATAAAGGTTAACCACTTGGAGTAACAGAGAAGTGGGAAATCAGCAGCGTCCGGCAGGGAGAGGGGTTTAAAGATGACTGTTGTCACAGCAGAGACAGCTGGTTTCAGTTAAAGCCCGAAGATCAAGGAAGCCGGGACCTTGACCAACAAGGCACCAGGGTTCCTGAACACATATTTGAAGGAGTCTCTTCTTTTTCTTCTTCTTCTTCTTCTTCTTCTTCTTCTTCTTCTTCTTCAGATTTTTTATTTTTAAGCAATCTCTATATCCAACGTGGGGCTTGAACTTACAACCCCGAGATCAAGAGTCCCATGCTCCACTGACTGAGCCACTCAGGCGGCCCTGAAGGGGTCTATTCGTAAGCTGCAAACCAGTTTCCTGAAGGGCAAAGCAATTCTCTAAAGTTGCCCCATTTCTTCCTCCTGAGGTAAGTTACCAGCTCTCCCAAGATGGCGGCCATCAGTTCCTTCTCTCTCTGTAAGCCAACCCTACTCCTCACACCAAAGGGAAGGGGTCCTAATTCCCTCCCCCTGGGATCTGGGCAGGATTTAGTGATTTGCAGGATTTAGTGATTTGCTTGAGCAGGGGAGGGGCAGAGAGAGAGGGAGACACAGAATCTGAAGCAGGCTCCAGGCTCCGAGCTGTCGGCACAGAGCCCCACGCGGGGCTCGAACTCCCAGACTGTGAGATCATGACCTGAGCTGAAGTCGGACGCTTAACCGACTGAGCCCCATGTTCTGGGACTTCTGAGGCTGGGGCATGAGAAGCCTCGTAAGTTCTGCCTCGGTCTCTTGGAATGATTGCTCTTGGGACATTCCCTCTTGGAACCCAGCTGCCATGTCATATGGAGAGGCCACAGGGAGTTGCTCTGGCTGACAGCCCCAGCTGAACTCTTCGATGACAGCCAGCCACAACTGTCACCACACGAGAGAGCCATCTCAGACGTTTAGCCCAATGACCCGGTAACCACATGAGTCCCCAAGTGAGAACCACCCATCTGAGCCTAGTCAACCCAGGGTGAACCCAATAAATGATTGCTTCGAGCCACTAAGTTTTTGGGTGATTTATTACTCAGACACAGATAAGCGGAACACTTCCCTAGGGAGTACTTTCAGACACATATGTTCCTTTCTTGGATGAAAAATTAATTCTTTCTAGTAATTGCCCAGGAGCGGTTCGCACAAGTGGGATATCGGGGCTGATGGAAAGATGTAAGTCAAACACCAACACAAGCCCAAGTTCCAGCTTATGTATAGTACCAGCTCATAAGCCAGGTAACCTCTGATGTAAGAGCATTTCATCGACTCCCTTCCCTTCCCCACCCGACGATTTCTTCTTCCTTTCCATTCCTCCATAAATTTCAAACCACTGTCCCCAGTCATGATAGAAACATAGTCAGGTGCTTGGAAATCTGATTCTGGAAAGAACGGCGTGGCACGGTGGAGGGGGCTGGACACTTCAAGGCTCACATCTGAGGCTTAGCCACCAGGGTGAAGTCTTTAAAGTCTTCATAAAGGGAAGGTAATCTTTCATTTACACACAAGGGAAAACAGAATCCCCTGGTAATTAAATACTAATTAGACATTAAGAAAGTTGTATTACGATTCAACAGGGAAATAAGACTTAACTGAGCTTTTTTTTAAGTTTTTTTCTTGGGAGAGAGAGAGAGAGAGAGAGACAGAGCACGAGCGGGGGAGGGGCAGAGCAGACACAGAATCCGAAGCAGGTTCCAGGCTCTGAGCTGTCAGCACGGAGCCCGACGCGGTGTTCGAACTCACAACCTGTGAGATCCTGACCCGAGCCGAAGTCGGACATTAACTGAATGAGCCCCCCAGGCGCCACGACTTAACCTAGCTTTTTAAATTCCCCAATGCTCCTTTTTGATCCCACCTAGCCGGATTGACTGTAATAGCTGCCGAGACCCCTGTCCCCTTTACTTGGAGCCTGGCTGGCGGCCAGCTTTGTCACCCTTCCCACGTTCCCACGCTGGTGTCTGAGGGGATGTAGGGAGATTGTGATAAGATGCGTCATTTCTCCGCTACACCTGGTCCATTTCCAAACATGAAATAGTCACTGGGACCATGACAGTTCACGATGCCCTTCAAGAAGTTTTCTGTGGCATTTACAGAAATCTGTGCGTTCTTTGAGCTTGGCCACCTGCTTGGAAAACACGCTAGAGATCCCCCCACACACCCACTTTCTTTTTAAGTTTCTTTATTTTGAGAGAGAGCACACGTGTGTGAGCACAAGGAAACTTGAGCAGGGGAGGGGCGCAGAGAGAGAGAGAGAGAGGGAGGGAGAGAGAGAATCCCAAGCAGGCTCCACACCATCGGCGTGGAGGCGGACGCAGGGCTCGAACCCACGGATTCATGAAATCATGACCTGAGCTGAACTCAAAGAGTCGGACACTCAATCAACCGAGCCATCCAGGCTCCCCAAGATTCGCTAAGTCGGCAGCTTCCAAATTTGTCTGCGCGCTAGATCTCCAGGGGGTTCCAACGTGCTGCCTCCTTTGGGAGCTACGGTGCTAAGTGACCCTGGAATTAGAAGGGGCCATCAGCAGATCCCGTGGCTATTGTCTGTGGCCTCCTCTCTGCTTCCTACTAGGGATATCCTCAGGCCGGGGCTCCTGGGTGGCTCAGTCGGTCGGGACCCCACCTTTTGGTAATGGCTCAGGTCAGGATCTCACGGTTGGGTTCATGCGATCGAGCCCTATGTCGGGCTCTACGCTGACAGCTCAGAGCCCGTTTCGGATCCTCTGTCCCCCTCTCTCCCTGCCTCTCCTCCGCTCACGCTCTGTCTTTCTCGCTCTCTCAAAGATAAGTAAACATTCAAAAAAAAAATTTTTTTTTAAGAAATGGACATTTTGTGCATCACAAAAGAATGATCCTGAGAGAGGCACTGCCCTTTCCTTCAAGTTCCTTATTTGGAAAAAGAAATTGAGGTGAAACGCACAGGACACAAAATGGACAGCTCAGTGGCATCTCGTGCATTCAGTACTGTGCAAACACCGCCTCTGTCTCGTTCCAAAACATCTTCGTCACCCCCAAAATAAAACCCACGTCCAGTAAGCAACTACTCCCACGCCCCTCTTATCCCAGCCACTAATCTTCTTATCTTGATTGACTTGCTCATTCTGTACACTCCAAACAAATGGAATCACACAACAGGTGGCCTCTTATTTATTATTTCTATTACTGTTTATTTATTTTTGAAAGAGAGACAGAGTGCCAGCGGGGGAGGAACAGAGAGAGGAGGAGACACAGAATCCGAGGCAGGCTCCACGCTCCAAGCCGTCAAGCACAGAGCCCGACGCGGGGCTCGAACCCACAGACCGTGAGATCATGACCTGAACTGAAGTCGGACACCCAACCGACTACACAACAGGTGGCCTTTCACACCTAGCTTTTTTCCACGGAACATCCTGGAGACTCGGCCACGTTCGGGCACGTGTCAGCACTTGCTTCCTTTTCGTGGCCAAATAACCACTCCACGATACGGATTTGCTGCTTCTGTCTATTCATGCATCCACTGACGGACATTTGGGCTGTTTCCGCCTTCGGTTGTTGTGACTAGAGCTGCCGTGAGCATTGCTGCCGAAGTTTTGTGCGGACACGTTTTCGTTTCTCGCGGGTGCACTTAGACCCAGGAGTGCAACTGTTAGGTCACATGTTCAACGTTTCGAGGAACCTCATTTTAAAAGCTATTTCTCTCAAAGGCTGATGGGTAATCCTAGCTTCCTTTCCCACTTTGGTTAGGGCCACGTTTCCACGGTTGACCTGCTAGGCTTTGCTGAGTGCTCTCAACATGGGGGTCTTGGTCTAGAATGGCAGTTTCCAGATGTTTCTCTCAGGGTCTTCAGCATTGCAGAAACGCCCACGACTGGGGGCACCTGGGTGGCTCGGTCTGTTGAGTGTCTGACTCCGGATGTTGGCTCAGGTCATGAGCTCACAGTTCGGGAGTTCGAGCCCCGAGTTAGGCTCTGTGCTGGCGGTGGGGATCCTGCTTGGGATTCTCTCTCGCCCTCTCTCTCCGCCCCTTCCCTGCTTGCACTCCCTCTGTCTGTCTCAAAATAAATAAGTAAACTTAAAAAAAAGAAAAGAAGAGCCTGGGACTGCAGGGACGTGGCCCTCCGTGTCCTGAGGTTTGCTGTGGCTCCCAGCTCCCGCTCAGCCTTGTCCCGGCCAGTGTGGCTCCCACAACGCTAAGGGCTGCAAATCAGAGTTAAGAGATCCAGCCCCTGAGGATTCAACGGGCTTCTCCCGTTGGGAATATCACTCGTGCCTGCCAGAGCTGAAGGAGGCGGACCCCGTCCCACGCTAATCATATTTTGCAGACATTGGGTGTTTTCCCTCCTCAAGGGCTCAAAGGTGTCCATCTGAGAACCGAGTAGTCACAGACACTTGTCACATGGTGCCTGGAACTCCGCCTAAAGCGGTAGGATCTACGTGCTTGCTTGCAAATGCCCAGTTCTGATGCTATGGGTTTTCCTAGGCCATCCGAGTCAGGAAGACTCAGATATCGTTTTAACTCTGCCTCGGAGCCAACTGGCCGGCTCTCCCGGGACCCGTCGGCCTGCTGTGCCCCGCCCGGAGGAGGTGGGGTGTAGGACCGTGCCCTTTTGGGCCCCCCGGCACCCCCTGGCACCGAGATGTGGCTCTCTCTCCTGGCCTCTCTGCTGCAATTGCCGAGGGGGATGCGGTGGGGAGAGGTCAGTCCGCAAGCATTTCTTGAGGACTTCCGTGGGGAGGACCACAACGACTGCAGTTCTAGGAAGGAGATGAGAAGGAAAAAGACGTGTTCTTCGGCCACCTAGTACACAGGAGCACTCTCCAGGCCCATTCCGTTTTTGGCTTAAAAAATTTTTTTTTAATGTTTATTTTTGAGAGAGAGAGAGAGGGAGAGAGAGAAAGAAACAGAGCGTGAGCAGGGGAGGGGCAGAGAGAGAGAGCGCCGCGGAATCTGAAGCAGGCTCCAGGCTCTGAGCCGGCAGCACAGAGTTCTACTTGGGGCTTGAACCCATGAACTGTAAGA
>NW_026058095.1:0-70806 GCF_023721935.1 Panthera uncia | reverse complement strand
CATTTATTTACTTTGATTAATCCCTGGAATAATTTTTTTTTTTTTTTTAAATAATGGGGCAGCAGGGGCACCTGGGTAGCTCAGTTGGTTACGCATCCAACTAGATTTCAGCTCAGGTCATGATCTCACCTGTAGATTGAGCCCATGTGGGATCTGCTTCAGATTCTCTCTCTGTCCCTCCCACCTGGCACTCATAAATATAGATAGATAGATAGATAGATAGATATAGAAAGACAGACAGACAGAAATAAGCCTTTGTTACTGTGACCCAGAACAAACTACCTTCTTCTGACTGATATGTAAAATATGCCTAAGTAGTTGAAAAGTTTTATGGAGGTTATTAAACTTACTACAAATGAACTGTTTAAAAGACAAAAGGAGTTAAAAAAAACAGACAAAAAATACCTAGAAAGATTATTGGTTAGAAATTAATCAAAAAGTTAAAGGCAGGGGCGCCTGGGTGGCGCAGTCGGTTAAGCGTCCGACTTCAGCCAGGTCACGATCTCGAGGTCTGTGAGTTCGAGCCCCGCGTCGGGCTCTGTGCTGACCGCTCAGAGCCTGGAGCCTGCTTCGGATTCTATGTCTGCCTCTCTCTCTCTGCCCCTCCCCTGCTTGTGTTCCGTCTCTGTCTCTCAAAAAAAAAAAAAAAATAATAATAATAATGTTACGAAAATTTTTTTTAAAAACAATAAACATTAAAAAATAAATAAATAATAGCCTGCATTGATTCAGCATTGAACAATACTGAACAATTTTATGTGTGGTGTTGTTTTATTCTACCAAAAGCTGATTAAGGAAGATAATACGAGTATTCTGAGTTTTGATATTTTACATGCACTGACTACAACCCTCTCAGGCAGGCATAGCACTGGCTTCTGTTCTGGACTATTCTTTTCAACGTTTCTAAAGCAAAACCTTGATTGAGATAGTATCCCTTTCCCGGGCAAGGGGCAGTTTGCTTGCTGTCCAGCATAATAAAAAGAATCTCTCTTTTTTTTTTTTTTTTTAAGGCAAATGTTAGGCAGATTTGCTTGCAACCTCATTATAAAAATGTGGGTTTCCTGAGCTTGAGTTTCCTCGGTTGTGATGCAGCCTTACTGTGTGCTGTGCCCACCCGAGCCCACTGCTCTGTACCCTCACTGGACCTAGGAGGGACCTGAATAGGAAGATCATGCTGTTTGCTGTGTTGAATAAGCAAGCAAGTCCTTTGTCTCTGACCCAGTATCTCTTGTCTTCTGCCAGCTTCCATGAAATTAGCAGGCTACCTTGTTATCCGTCAAGTAGGATGAGATCTCCAACTCTTCACAATTCTTGGCACTGTCAACAGTTATTAGTAGGAAATCCCTTATTTTGTTATTATTCCCTGTCTGTTGTCTATTTGAGGTAAATGATTATAGACCTGCAGTTAAGTTGAAGATAAGGACAAGGAATGTGGTTTCACAAATGCAGACTCTAAAGAATTGTTTTACAAAGGCCAAAGACAACCGTCTGAAGCTGTTCACACAAAAAATGTTAAAGTGATTGTGATAAAATTTCAAAAAGATTCCTTATTCTATTCAGGAATCCCATCTGAAACCCTAGATATTATCATTTCTTTAAATGAAATAATCAAATTTTACTCAGGAATCTCGTCTACAACCCTAGATATTATCATTTTTTTAAAGAAAACAATCAAAGGGATGGTAACTAATATAATTCAAATTATAACAAGGCGTACAACTAAATAACACATACCAAATAATGGATAAATGATACTTCAAGAGTCCTTCCCTGTTAAAATTGTTATAGATCTTGAAGTACTTTTCTAGGATACTGCCCTAAAGTTGCTAGAAATACACATGTACACTATATACACACAAACAAAAAAACATGTCTATTTCCAACACCAGCATTTACTCAAGTGATTGCTTTTGGTTTCAGAAGGCAAATAGGCATAATGTATTTTAATTGAGATATTATACGGAGTATAATATACTTTTCAAGCCCATCATTTTTCCTTGTTGAACTCCTTTTTAAAGTGTCATTACATCTGATGCTTGGTGATTGAATTTGGAGCTATGGACATAATTGAAGTCATTTAGTATCTTAACAGTTTCATTAAATTCATTTGAATAAAAACTGGTGACATATAAATATATATCTTAATTGGATGCTAATTATGAAGATAAATTAAGACCTATTTATGTCATTTTACTGGGATTTTTAAAAAAGAATCCTAGACCTTTGAAAAAGCTTCCAAAAAGACATATTTAAAATTTTTACTTGTTTTCTTGAATATTATGCTGTTTATGATTACTCAGTATAATTCCAACCCCTGTCTTAAGAAGTTAAAATGAGATAACGAGGTCTACAAAAAAATATAATTGCTTCTGGTTCATATGTGCCATATGATGTTTTCCTACCAACCCAGGCTCAGCCAGCAATGTGCCAATGGAGTGCACACCCATTTGAAGAATAAAATAATCAAAATAAAAAATGAATATAATGGGGGACACCTGGGTGGCTCAGTCAGTTACACATCCGACTTCAGCTCAGGTCCATGAGTTTGAGCCCTGCGTTGGGTTCTGTGCTGAGAGCTCAGAGCCTGGAGCCTGCTTTGGATTCTATGTCTCCCTCTCTCTGCCTCTCCCCCACTCATGCTCTGTCTCTCAAAAATTAATGTTAAAAAAGATCTTTTTAAAGTAAATGGATAGAACGGAACTTAAAGCTGCCACGATCACACTTATTTGCTTCTGAGTTAAAGGGACAGGAAGTTATTTATAGTTCTAATGCACGGACCGTGCACGAAAAAATGGATAAACTGATGTGAACTTGGGACCTTTCTATGCTGCATTAGATGTAGCTGCTCATTTATTTTCTTTAATTAAAATGTGGTTCCTATAATGTGGATGGTGACATAATATTTATGAGAAAATCAGATCTAAGCGTGGATGTAGAAAAACAGAGTCCCTTCCAATTGCTAGCAACCTATCTCTATTTTTTTCTAACTTAGGTAAAACCCTTCACCACCATCAGTGTCAAAATACTCTCCACTCCTAAGTAAAACCAAAATCATTTGCCTTCCTATTTTGTTCTGCTCATTGTAATTAAGGCCAAATGAAAATTAAACCAAAGATGAGTTCAGAATAAAAGTAATATCAGACGATCGAAGCTCCCTCAATTCAGTTCTAGTGAGGCTAAAGCAATATATTGGATCCTACTTTTACCAGTGGGGCCAACTGTTCGATCATTAATACCTTGCAATCAGCCATGGTGGGAGCAGGCATACCACACCTGTCAGCAAACACTACTAATTAGGACTTGTTTTTCCCTCTGGAGAAACTGTTCACTAGCACACCATTGGCCAGAAGCATTTTGAGATCCTGCAGCATATGCAGCACGCGCGCGTGCACACACACACACACACACACACACACCATCTTAGAAGAACTCTGGAACCGGATTGTTGCGTTCATGCTCTGCCTCTATCACTTATTAGCTGCAGGCTGTTGAGCAATTAACTTACCTTCTTTGTGCCTGTAAAAAGGGAACGAGGACAATAGTAACTACCTCACAGGACTGTTTTGGGGGACTCGTCAAAAAGTATTTAGTGCCACACGCAGAAGGTGCTCAGTAAATGTTGGCTGGGATTATCACTGTTACCTAGACTGGAGCAAGAAATTAGATTCTGAAGAGTATCTTTGGGCAAGTGTATCTGGATAGAGGTCACGTAGTCTCACCGGCCACCATTTGTGTCCTACTGGGCTCCTTACACCCTGATTCCCTTGTCCTCCATATGCTGCTAGAAACTGCACGAACACACAGGTGTGGTGCCAGCTCCCTGCCTGGGACAGCCAAGATGGCACTCGTGCACACCTGCACACTTCCCTTCCTCGTCCCCACTGCATCCTCCCTACAGGTAAAGAAACCCGGGGCAGGAAGCGCCTCAACGAAATGTGTTCCTGAGCCCGCTTACTTAACGTGTGAAATTTCACTTACGGGTGACTGGTTTATTTCTCAATTGCTGCCTGGTATTCAAAGACTGGCTTCTCATGCCCCCTTCATGTTTAAGACCTTTTCAGGAGCTTACAAGTCAAGATGCTCATTTCCTCTCCCTCTACTACTTTAAAATGACTTTAAAAAGGAAGAGGAAGAGAAGGAAGCCCATGGTATCAAAGGAAACGCAAGGGGACAAGTGGAAGAGGTTTTGGAAATTTGGAAGACGGAAGAGCGATGCCAAAAGATGTAGAGTGAAGGAGGTTATACGCAGATGTGGTGTAGGACTGGCGTGCTCCCAAAACTCTAAAAAGAGGAAGAAATCAGAAATGTCAGGAACGACAGCGCACCCGCGAAATGCAGACTTAAAAACCAGTGGACCTACACAGACCCCTCTGCAAGCTCCCTGCCACGCACACACACACCCCATTCCCAGCCTGCCAAGCAGGGCAGAATAAAAGGAAGCCTCGTTTAAAAGGGAGTAGGAGGCCACAAGGCCGATGCCTTAGGCTTACCTCTGCTGCCCTCTGATCTGCCTCCCCACATAACGATGGAATTACGCAAGCACTGTTGTTGATTTTCAGCTATTAGAATCATTTAAGCCTTAGCTTTTCCTTCCACAACACACCACACACACACACACACACACACACACACACACTACACACCTTGAATGAACGTGTGCGCAGAACTAGAGAAGCTAGTGTTAGGGTTGGAATCATCATGTCACCTTCTGGAACCACACACAAATTTAATATGGTTAAAGACTAGACTAACTGTATACTTGCATACATGGGTTAAAGTACGATTAAATAGAAATAACAGAAGATGGGCGATGGAAAGGGGAAGAAAGATCAAATAAAGGAGAGGGAGATGAACAGTCTCATCTCACAAAGCAGAAAATCGGAACACTGTCGGTAGGAAATTAAACGAGAAACAAAGGCATAAATGTTTATAAGTAACCAAGAAAGAAGCTATAATATGACTGCAGTGATTTAAGTACAGTGACAGACACAAAACCTGCATCATCTAAACCTGATCAATCATAGAAGAGGCAGAAATATCACTCCCCCTTAATGACGTGGAAGTAACCACCACTGGGTGTGGAAATAGGACAAAGGAAGACCACGGATGCTTCCATGATAAGCCTTCCCCTGCTAGAATCTTTAAAAAGTATTTCTATTCAGCTCTAGCTCTCTCTCTGTCTTTTTGATAATATATGAGAGCTCATTAAAGTTCACTTTGTAAATATAAAACATGGTTTGCAGGATTCTAGTTTTAAAAATTAAATACACGAATGAGATCCCCAAGTCGATCTCCCATATTTTGGAGATGAAGAGTCTGAGCTTAAGAGAGAAGTGAGTCATAATTCAGAGAGAAGGCCACATAGCTAGTCAGTGTCAGGCACATGTCACCTGTCTCTACCTCTGACATCCAGGCTTATCCTGCAACCGCTACAGTTAATTTTGCTCTTTGGGAATCAGGTATTTCATTTCTTTCCCCTTCTTCAGCAGTATCAGTAAATTAGAAGGTTTGCAAATTCTAAATCAGATATGACACCAGATAACCTCCAATATCTTCACGAGATTCTCAAGAAATTAGATCCCAGGTAAATTGATAACCCCAAGTGTCCACATTCTCTTAACAAATTATGCTGTTCGGTCAATATTCCATGTTCTTGGTGGGTTACTAGGGGATATAGTTCAGGCCACCATAATGAAAAACCCTAGAATGGGTGGCTTAAACAACAAGTACCTGTTTCTCATTTCTGGAAGGTGGGAAGTTCAAGGAGAAGGTGCCCGCAGATCCAGGATCTGGTGATGCCCTGCTCCCTGGTTTCCAGATGGCAGGCTTCCTGCTGTCCTCTCACAGGGAGGACAGAAGAGTAGAACCACGCTCTCTCGTGACTCTGAGTGGAACCTTCACGACCTCATCTAATCCTGGTTACTTCCACAAGGTTCAACTTTCCAATTCCATTCAATTGGGGACTGGATTTCAACACACGGACTGTAACAGGAGGAGGACACATTCGGTTCATAACACTAGGCTTCTAAAAATTTAACTTGTATACAAAATTACAGACATGGAAAATAAATTCACTCAATCTCTGATTCTGATATTTGGAGGCACAGAGGACAAATCTATATTTTGAATTGTGATTATAGAACCTAAAGCCACTTACTAGGGATTATTACTCTTGGGGTAATTAAATACACACACACACACACAAACACAAACACACACACATATCTTGTAAGATAATGTTTGAATTATCTGGCATCCTTGGCAGTTTAAAGTAATATGCAAAAAAAAAAAAAAAGAAAAAAACTCATGATACTATTTACCTGTTTACCTCTTCTGCTAGATCTGGTTCGTTTTATAAAAACATTTTTTAAATATTTATTTATTTTGAAAGAGAGAGAGCGCGCGCACGTACGCGCAAGCGGGGGAGGGACAGAGAAAGAGGATCCCAAGCAGCCCCCACGCCCAGCACGTAGCCCAACTCAGGCTCGATCCCAGTGAGACCACAACCAGAGCCGACATCAAGAGTTGGACACTCAGTTGACTGAGCCACCTAAGCACCCGTCATTTTATAAAAACATTTAAGCAGATATTGCTGCCTCGGGGGCCTCGTTTATCCAGATGTTGGTGCTCGAAGTGAATAAAGAGCGGAAACACCAGAGACGCATAATCATCTGATCTTTTACAACTACAGGGAGATCCTCCACCATCACACCACCCCTAATTCCCTAGAGGATCCTACCTGTTCTCAGAGGAATTAATCATCGAAAGAAGATGCACACAGCGTTGTTTAGCGAGATCCAAACTCGACTAAGCTGTAGAGGAGTTTAGGCTGAATCGGCCTTTCTGAATTAATTAGAATCTCTCCTGGTTTGGCCTGGAAACCAACCTACACCGCCATGGTGATCCTGGCTTCAAAGGTCTCCATGGGGTTGGTTGAGGCCTTTGCTGATTCTGCATGGCAGCCCAGTCCTGCCTCCTTCCTTGCCCTTCCGGGAGCTGTGCAGGGCTGCCTTCTGGGTCTGGACACACGCTCTCCGTGTGTTGGCACCCACCCGGGTCTGCTTATTCCTTGACATTACTTGCCCGGCCACGGACGTTTGCGCTTCCGATCCCCACCGTGGAGGAACCGTAATGGTCTTCTTCCATTACTTGTCTCTCAGGCTTTGAACCGCTATACTTGAGCTACACTAAAAAGGCATCAACTGAAAGCCAGAAAACACAAAGGCTCGACTCCAGAATTCCATACAGAAGGGAAGGACAGCAACGGAACTGAAAAGGGGGCTCCGGCTGTTCTCCTGAGTTGCAGAGCGAATACATGTGCATTTTTATGGGTCTACCTTGGTGGGGGCTGATGGGTAATAGGGGGGTGCCCTCCAAACCATCGTTTGGCATTGAGACCTGTTCAAACTCAGCTCTGCCATGATCTAGTTATGCGTTCTTAGGCTTTTAATGTCTAAGCCTTAGGTTTCCACAACAGAACTCGTGAGGTAAACTAGAGGCTGGCTACTCTGAGTACAGCCCCCAACCAAACACCATCGGCATGATCTGGGAGCTACTGAAAAAATGCAGGATCTCAGGTCTCACCCAAGGCCCGGGGGCTCAGAACCTGCATTTTCACAAGACCCTCAGCTGGCTTATGTGCACATTAGCATCTGAGCGAGATAC
Organism: Panthera uncia; assembly: GCF_023721935.1. Lineage (NCBI taxonomy): Eukaryota > Metazoa > Chordata > Mammalia > Carnivora > Felidae > Panthera > Panthera uncia. Next base: position 63,141 of record NW_026058095.1, on the reverse strand, counting down.
GCCACGTTCCCTCCCTGATGAGTCAGCCTCCTGAATTTGAGAAAACACAACGCTGGGATTTGAGCGCCTGAAATTGGAACTCTTTTTCTGCTACCACAGTATCTGTGTGCCATTGGAGAAACGACTTGACTTCTTCGCATCTGTCAAATTAGGGATATTACTACATGTTTTACGAGGCTGATGCGGTGGCTATAAATTATGAAGCACCCTACCACGATGCCTGGCGTACAATAGGAATTGAACACATTTTAATTCTCCTTCCTTGCTGGCTCTCTCCCGCGGAACCAATATTTTATGAATCTGCGGATCTTATTTCCTGCCACAGCCTCATATCCTAGCGCCTTTGCCCCCAACTGAAAAAGAAACTAAAGTATCAAATCTTGCAAAAGTCACGCAAAATTCTAAAAGCTAACAGTTACCAGGTGGCGGCCAGTGGAATGAACCGAGGCCTTCATATGCAATACTTCTTAGGCATAAACTAGCTTCTCCCTCTACTGCCGTCAGTGCAGCTAAGAGACAATCAAGCTAACATTTTTGTTTGTCAAACTACCAAATTGATGCTGTTGCTTGGGGGCAGGGTGTGTGGATCCCCGGAGTGCTGTCTCAGAACAGGGCAATTGTGGACCCGATTACCTAGTTCGTGCTTTTAGTCTTTCAAAGTAACCCCGAAGAAATCTGTTTATTCTTAAGAGCTGTTAGGGGAGAGAAATGTCTCCCAAGATATCCTTTTTAAAGCTGTTCCATCGTATTTTGAGGTGATATGTTTTGTCTTTTACTGAATACGTTGTTATTCAAAAATGCTCACTTATCTTTTACACTCTTCATTTTGAATTCAACTACATTGTGACTTTTCTGTAAATCTTTTATGAACAAGGTCTCTGGTGGGTCCTCTTTAATTGGTTAAGGGTGATCAGCAGAGAGCATTGTCAAAACTCCAGACTGTTTCTTTTGAAACTCGTGGCACCAAACTTTTCCTGGGATAAGATGTCTGGATGTGGATAAAAACCAACCATGCTGTCCTGCCCGCAAACACTACCTGAGCCTGACTTGTCAAAACAAGAAGGGCTTTCAAGTCCTCCACCGGCAGTCAGAGTTTAGAAGGGCTTTGTTTTTCAAAACTGAATTATTTGTGTTATGCTTCTGACAAAAGGGGTTGAAAGAAGGAAGGGGATTGGAGGTCTTTGCTAAGAACACATTCTTGGAGCGATTCTTCCAGGAAAGACTAACAGAAAGTATCAAATACAAAAACTTCTGAAGGCCTTCCTCCTGTCATCTTGCAAATCTGGACACAACTTCATTACCCGGTGGGAAGGAGGAAGCGTAAACACACACAGGCACCCACCTGTTGCACGGACACCATGCGCTGCTTTTTCTCCCCCTTCTTGGGTTATTGTCTGTTCCAGAGAATTCATGTTTGAGTACATACTGGCTTCGTTCAAAGTCCTTCCCTGCCCTCTTCCTTCCACCCCTTCCTCAAATTTGTGAAGATATCCTCTATCCTTTCTCAGCTCATATCGCAACACGCACAGATGCTTCCCGGGTTTTTCTGTATACAGCTTTGGATGGTCCCACTGGCTAGTAGGACTATAACTCCATTTGTAACTCAAGGTGTTCCTACATACCGTAATAAACTTAGAAATGGCACTACAGTCAATGCTAGCATGTATATTTTAATTCTAAAGCCCCTGTGCTATCACACTTACGCATTAACTGAACTACTTTTTGTCTGGTGTGTAAATGTCATTTACTTAGCATAGACATTAAAGGCAACCTTACAGGGGGAAAAATGAGCTATTTTTACACTGCTTTTAAAATCATTTTCAAGAAAAACTGGTATTCAAAATCAAGATTAAACTAAAAATTAAAACGTGGGCAATATTCTGCATGACTTCCTAAGTTATATTCAGGGAAAGCAAGCGGATTCTAGAATTACTGGACATCATCCAGAAGATTCATTTCCTGCCAAGGTACTCAATCCAGACCTAACACTGCATCAGCAATTTCTTGATTCTGTATTATTTTTGGTTTACCATTCTGTTTCTCATCACTATTCTGCTGGACATAACATCCCTCTGCTGTTTAGGATATTCAAAAAAAATTTTTTTTGCCAGCTTTGAGAAGCTGTTTTGGTTGGATTGGCATAATTGCTCATCAGAACCACACTTAATTATATTACTTTTAACCTTGTCTTCGTCTTATTTGGGATTTACAATGCACTTACAGATGTCATGATATGTATTGTTCTTGGATTTTAGAAAAATCGTTGACAGTCCTCTGTATATCCAGGAAATCCATTAATCCCAGCACATCTAGATGTGTGTTTTCCCCAAACCTGCCTTCATCCGGGCAAGTCCTAGCCAGTGGTTAATAAGTAGGGCTTTCCCACAGAAAGCCTCTGCCGTATGACAAAGAACTTTCTACAGGTAATGGAGGCAGAGCTGTCCACTCTAAACACAGACGCCTTCCTGGGAGTTCCTTTCCCTTCTTTTTGAGATTCTGATCTGCTTTGGGAGAATGGCTCACAGGGTCAGGGATAGTTGAAAGAATGTGCACGGGGCACAATTTTTATATCTCTCTTTCACCTAGGAGATTTTTCATAAGCCTGCTCAGAACCTCTCTGCTTGGTATGCAATACAGAAATAACGGGGTAAGTCTCTCATAAATGGAATTGATCCGACCATGGATTTGAAGTTACTGCCTTTCCCACTGAGTTAAAGCCAAATAGAGTTGCCTGCCCGGCCAGCTTTGATCAGTAGCGCGGTACTTTCCTCTTTCTGACTGAAATGCGTCCAGTCCCTAGCGCTGGTTTTATTCAATGTTCTTGTTCACTTCACTGGAAATGCTTTAACTCTGGCACCTGCTGGCTGTGAAAGTGATTAGGGTTTCATGGGACCAGAGCGCTTCATTTCTAGTAAGACACACCACGGCCCATAAATTAATACAGGATTATGCTTCAGCATTTACTCTGCAGGCTTGTTTTGAACTGAAAAGGAAAGGCAATTGAAGGGTGAAGAAAAAAGGAGATGATCAGATGAAAAGTGAGCAGGTGTACAAAACCTGACGGTGCGCATCCGCGTAAGCGCTTTCTTAGGAGGGAACCAAGAAACTTGCTCCCTTTGCTCTGTGAATGCTGACGAGCATCATTCCTTCCTCTCAAAACCTGGCTCATTCTGCCGCTGGAAAACATCTTGCCCTGCGTCAGAATGTAGACGGGTCATCCCCAATCCCTCTGCAAGCCGGAGTAAACGCAGCGGCCACAAGGCATCTGAGCCTAGCCTTCCAAGCACCCCCACCATCGTGCCAGACGTAGGAACATCAGACCCTCCAGGCCAGCAGACCCCAAGCTGAGTGCTCTCAGGTGACCATGCCAACATCAAGAGGAGCAGGAGAATTGCCCCGCTAAGCTCCGTCTTAATTCCTATCCCCCGGAATAATTAAAGGTAATAAAAAATATTGTGGCGAGCAGCAGCCCAGGAGCCAGATTCAGCCCACTGACGGTTTCTGTACGGCCTGTGAACTAAGAATGGCCCTTACATTATTAAATGGTTGCAGATAATCAAAGTAGCAATAGCATTTTGTGACACAAGGAAATCACACGAAGTTGAGTTGTCCTGTGCAGTACAATAGTTCCGGAACACAGCCACGCTCATCTGTTGACGTACCGTCGCTGTCTGCTTTCAGGCTCCTGCAGCAGAATGGAGTAATTCCAAAAGAGATGTCTGAAATATTACCGCATGACCCTTGACAGAAAAAGTTTCACTCTGTTTTGTTATTTTTAATGTTTATTTATTTATCTTTGAAAGAGAGAGAGAGAGAGAGAGAGAGAGACTGAGAGAGCATGTGTATGAGCAGGGGAGAGGCAGAGAGGGAGGATAGAGAGAGAGTCCCAAGTAGGCTCCGTACTGTCAGCACAGAGCCCAACACGGGACTCCAACTCATGAACCCGTGAGATCACGACCTGAGTCCAAACCAAGTGTCGGATGCGCCACAAACTGAGCCACCCAGGCGCCCCTTAACTTCTGCTTTAAACCACTAAGTTTTGCATTATTTTGTCACATGTCAATATGGATTTTGCAGATGGAATACCCAAGAAACACATTTCAATGTCACAGGTGATCTCTCAGCCACATACCCACATAGTTAAAACTCAAGAGGAAGCCAAAAGCTGAAGAAAAAAAAAAAAGAAAGAACTTTCTGAATGTTTCCCATTTGTTGTATACAAATGCAAACATTTTATTCCACTGGGAAACAGGATGGATGTAACATTTCACGGACTCCCACCATATTTGAGGCACTGCTCTGGGCCACGGGGATCCAAAGGTAAGTAAAAACCCATAAAAACTGTGCCCTCCTGGAGCTGACAGTCAAATGAAGAAGAAAAACAGCCATCGACCAATTCCACAACACAATCTGCAGTAGGTTTATCAAAATGATTGCAAAGAGTACTCTGATCACTATTCCACAAAAATCTGACCTCGCCTGACGACAGCCAAGTTTCCCCAAAGATGTGATACTTAAGTCAATATCATAATGGTAAGTCACAGTTAATTAGACAAAAGGTGGGGGGGGGGCGCGGAGCGCTGAGAAATGCAGAGTTTTCCAGACTTTGAGAGCATGGGGAGATGTGTGTGACAATGGGAAGCCCAAGATTGCGGGCCTTTGTGAACCGTCTTCCTTGTTTTCATTTGTATCGTAAGAGTCATTGAAGTATTTTAAGCAAGAGACATGGGGAAAGAGAAGGACCTTGGTTTAATGTTGTCAGATTCACATCTGGAAAATCATTTGCGTTTGTGGGAAAAACAGGCGGCAGAAAGCAGGGCGGCGTGCCCAGAATGGAGGAGAAAGGCTGGTGGTAACCAATGGTGGGAGCGTAAAAACAAAACCTCCTCACAACTCAGGAATCCTCTCCATGAAGTGAGCAGGGAAAGAAAATCCTTATTACTGAGTAAGCGTTAAACCAGAGAGGGCTGCACATGGCAGGCAATCCGCTACGGAGTTGCCGAGGCAGAACGGGACCTCACTCTTGTATCCGGCTATTCCCCGGCACCGGCCACCAATCCTTAGAGAACTGGGACCCCCGCGTGGTTCAGCGACCCCAGGGGAAGATTCCAGCTGCAGGGGAGACAGCAAAGATCATCACCATGGCAGCCACCAGGAACGAACGTCCCAACACTTCTGCCCACTGCAGCCACCACAGGGCGATATGCCTGCGTGCACCCCTCCACGGGTGCAGTGAAAGGGCCCCGTCCCCCCCTTCACAGAGGACAAATAGAGCAGGAGGCTTGGACAGGTGTCATATGATGCACACAGTTGGCGTGAAGATCAACGGACCCTCGTGGAGCCCAAAACAAGGAAAGACAGTCCCACTCGAGATGATAAATCCCACACAGCTGTGTGGGCCCCTTAGGTCTCCGTAGGAAGGTTCTAGCCCCAGGCCTGTTCCTGTGCTGCCAGAAGACTGTGTGCATGAGTCTGCCTTTTCCAACAGCCAAGGAGACACAACCCATCACACACGGGTTCTCAGGATAAATAATTAGTCCTTAAGTGAGAGGACCGGCCAGCACCACTGGTTACACGGAGTCCAGCCTAACTTTACCGGTAACTGGGGGGAGACCACCCAGGCTCGCAAACTGGCTTCATCCAGGGGAAAAGAACACACTTCCCGGATCTTTTTGACAGGGGGTGGTTGCGCAGTTTGAAGCAAGGCACCCCCTAAAATCCTGTTCCTCCTTCCCCCACAAACCTGGAAATGGGGGTGCCGGTCTCTCTATAGGCTTACGTTTCAAACAGATGGTTCCCAGGTCCTTTAGAAAGACACGCGAAATTGAGCAAAGGCCCATCAAGTTTTCAAACAGAAGACCAAGGAGGTACAAGTTGTCCAAAGGAAATGCGCTGAGAAAAAGCAGGGAGGAATCTCTCCAAGAGGAGAACCAGGCCTCTTGTTTTTCACTTGTTTTTCTCCTCACACTGGTGCAAGAGAAAAGAGAATGCATTTCTAAAAGGATGGAGTGTAGGGGAAGAATAATATCCTTTGAGCTTAGGGTCACAGAAATCACTGAGGACTTTAACGAAGCCCATGACTACAACGTACTTACAGCAGAAGCCGGACAAGCCAGACATGAGCGGCAGGTAACAGCAGCCCAGGGGCTGGAAGGAGAGGGCCAAAGCCAGTGGCGCTTCTGTGGTGACACTCTCCTCGTTTGCTTTTGCTCCTCTAGATGCTTCTCAGATTTCTCTTCTTATGCCTCTACCTTGAATGTCTGTCTTCCTCCGAGCCCTGCCCTGGCCTTTTCATCCTCTTCCACGCTTTTCCTCAGTTGTCTCATCCACTCATCTGACTCCAAGTCTCAGCTACAAACTGAAGACTCTTCATCTGTTTCTCCTGCCATCCACCCATCCATCCATCCATCCATCTCGCTCTCTCTCAAACTTGGACTCATAGATAAACACACCTACTGGAAAAGTCAACTGGGAGTTCACAATCATTCCAAACTCATCAGGTACACGTGGCACTCACTGTTCTCATCAAATATGTTCCTTCCTCCACGTTTCCTGTCTCAGAAGATGGCGGCACCATTCACCCAATTGTTCAAGACATTGATATTCTCTGGTCTGTCACCAAATATGAAATCAATCCAATTCATCTCCTTCATATTTCACATCCGCACATGCCTCTCCTGACCGAGACTGACCGGCAACTCCTTAGACTGGCCGTCATTTCTCTCATGGAGATTATTCCAAAAGCTACCTAACTGATCTTCCAACTTCTACTCATGGCTCTTTTCAGATCCATTCTCAAAAATTCAGCCGGACTGAAATACAATAACCCGAACGTGAGAACAGATATAATTTTTTCACAGTGACATTGGTGTCAGGATAGAGCGCTGGTCTTTAACATGGTTTGAAATGACAAGTTCTTGAAACCGGCAGAGTGACCTCCCTCTGGGAGCTCAGCTGTCCGGATGCTGACACTTCTCTAAGGGCAAAAGGCAATCTTGGCCCAACCCCCCAGGGATCCTGTGAGACTTCTTTAGCATAACAAAATCCCTTTGGAGACTTCCTTTATCTCTACCCACCCCCCACCCCCAAGATATATGTTAGCAATTATTCTCCAAGCATATGGCCCACTCAGAGACCTCTGAAGGGTCTCATGACTGAGGTTTTACCGGACAGTATCAAATGACCTTATTCCAACAACAGCTAACCTCAAGGTCCTGGAAACCTTATTTCCCAAATTCCCTAAAGGCCTGTGCTGTCCCTAACTCCCTCCCAACCTGGACGTATATAATCAGCCACCCCTCAGCACCCCAGTGCAGCTCTTTCTGCCCACGGGTCCTGTCCCCAGGCTTTCAGAAAAAGCACCATTTTGCCCTGAAGACATCACAAGAATTCTTTCTTGGTCATCAACTCCAAACCCCAACTCTTCCACATCAGTGTGGGCACTGTTTCAGTGTTAACTATCATCCTCCCAGTTCCGATGTAAGGCTTTGACCTTAGTAGGGAATCAATAGATATTTTCATATAAAAGAGAAGGAAGGAAGCAATAAAACTCTTAGGCGGAGCAGCCTTGGGACTGGTCATCAGGGAATTTTGCAAATGCATAGGACGCTGCGGTAGCTGAGACAGGATGAGATTGATTTACAGCTTAAAAGGCAGGGGGAAGGCAGGCTTCCTAACTGCTCTTCGTACCTGGAGGCAAATACATCTTGCTTTCTTGAGCTTGAAATTAGAAAGAGAATTAGCTGTATTAAAGCTCTAATAATAAAAACACATCTACGAGTGACACAAATGGTCTCTGTTTACATCGGTGTATGACAATTAAGAAGATGTGACAGTCTGCAATAATTCACAGCTCAGGTGTTTTGTGCAAATGTGACAGAGAACAGGATGCCACCTTGACATTAAACAGGGTTCTGACCTCGGCCGGTAAAATATTAAATTTCAAGTTTCCTTGTACAAATCTTCTCCCTGGATTTTTCCCATTTAAGTACTTTAGTATCAAACTAGAAAATAAAGTAAAGGAATCTGAGCCTTCTCTTTTATTTAACTCACGGACTCTTGTGAATCAACTTCAGAACGTAACCACGTCTCCCCTGGCTCAGCCAGGTACGAAGCAGCAATGGCAGGATGGGGTGAACTTAGGGGGCATCCCCTTCTACCCCATGTCACCAGCCCCGTGGCATTCTGACACCCTTCAAGAAGGGAATCTCTTCACACAGTGGCCGCTAGCCCAGTGGGTATTGAGATGTTTGCTCTACAGTGAGACTATCCTTCAACTTCAGAACGCCCATGTCCAACACGTTGGTACAGTTAGATGTACCCAAGTCAGGGACTTCTGGGAGGGAGAGGGAGGGAGGGAGAGAGAGAGAGAGAGAGAGAGAGAAAGAAAGAAAGAAAGAAAGAAAGAAGGAAAGAAATATCTGGTGGGGATTTTCCTCAGCAAAATAATTACTCCTTCCAAGATGCACTCAGCAAAATAACTACACCTTCAGAGTCACATCTTGACGTGACAGAAACAGAAACGATACATTCATCAAGTCAGATTTTTTTTTTCTTCTTTGGTTTTCCATCGAGGGACATTTCTATAATCGGTAGGTTTGTTTCTGTCTAATATAACATAATCTTTGCTTCAGGGCATGAGGAAGATGGGGGGTGGGGGGTGTGGATATTGCTTTGGCAAGACTTTGCCCGGGTCTACTTTGCTCCCGGATTAACACTGTGGCCGAGGGACGTTGCTTTCTACACGACTTGGGTGAAAATCATTGCTCTTTCTTGCATTTGAAATCACTCTGCTGAAACTTTAGCTCTGTTGGACCAACGTCCTAGTTTTAGACTTCAGCTCGGCCCAATTTATAGGATAGTATACTCTCAGGCAGGGCATCTATCCTTACTTGGAAGCTGGGGCGGATGTGTCACATTTACCTGACCACAACTTCCGTTCGAGGTAGCAGCGGAAGCACATAAGCACATTATGCCCCGAGGGTGTCACACTATCCTTTCCCACCACTTCCGTTCCAGGTAGCGGAGGCAGCACATTATGGCCCCGGAGGAGGCCGGAAGCGGCCCGTTCTCAGAGCCCCGGGAACAGAGCTGCCATTTTTGTTTGGGGTGCTGAGTCAGGAAACTGACATTCTCCTGTTGTGCTTTTAAAAGTATTTGCTCTAACTTCATTTTTTTCCCTCTGACAGCTGAAGCAGAAAGGTGGATTAGCTTTCTTGATTCCAATTATCTTCCCTGTAGTATATTGCTGATACGCTACTGTGTCAGATAACTTATGTGAAGTAGAAGAAAATGTCACCTAGTAAATGTGACAGAGCTGGAGGGAGGGCTTGAAAGGTATTTCTTGTCACTGATGGGGCTCCAAGAACGTTTTTAAAGACAGGTAGAATTCTCGTGAAATATCTGAACTGGATTTTTTTTTTTCCTGCCAAATTGGCTGAAAGATTCCCATGCACATGTCAACTTTTGCTTTTAGAGAAGACCAACTGAGATGGTCGATGTTGTGCTCTACCTGATTTCCTTGTACATCTGGATATGAGAATGGAAGGTGTTCCTCACGACACCTGAGTTTTCCTCTGTTTGTTTGTTTGTTTGTTTGGTTCACATCGTCAGACAGGAGGTCATATCTCAGAAAGACGGCGCTGTCACTGCCTTAAGGAGATATCTGGGACAATGACTGGTTAATATCTGGTGACCACGTGTGTCTTTGTGTTTATGTTTTTGTGTCCTGAGGTGGTGAGAGGAGGCTGAAGTGCCTGTGTGCTCATTCAAAGCCTTTAAAAAAAAAATTAATGTTCATTTATTCCTGAGAGAGAGACAGAGAGAGAGACAGAGCATGAGCGGGGGAGGGGCAGAGAGAGAGGGAGACACAGAATCTGAAGCAGGCTCCAGGCTCTGAGCTGTCAGCACAGAGCCCGACGCGGGGCTCGAACCCACGGACCGTGAGATCATGACCTGAGCCGAAGTCGGACGCTCAACCCACTGAGCCCCCCAGGTGCCCCAAAGCCTTTTGATTACACAGAACGACCTGCAGTTTCTGACTTTCATTATTTGTGTCATGAAAGCTTATTATTAAATGTTTTAAATGTACAACTGTTCTTGTTTTCCCTGATGAATCACCTGTATCTTTTTACCACGTTGAGAGAATTTGAATCAGAGTTAAAATATAAAACGCTGCCCGTATTTCTGAGACAAGGACACCGGTCTGGAAACTTTGTAAGAGGAAGAAACCACGTCCAGAGGTCAGATTAAAGAGGAAAGCGGGTAATTACTTACATGGACGAGGCAGAAAGGGGCTGCAGGGAGTTAAACTTGAGTTCTTTGCCTTATGGACTTTATCACCGTGTCGTAGTGTGATATCAGGATATCACGGTGACATAAAACCACCAAACAAAATGTTGTGGTTTAAGCCAGGGCTCTCTGCTAATTCTTCACAGAATGAAAAGCAAAGACAAGAAATGTTTCTGACCTGCCAGAGGGGATCGTGACTTCCACGAGGCAAGACTGCAGCTCGCTTGATTTGTTCACTGTTTTCCATCCAAAAACTTCTGAATCATTCTCAGCACCATAGTGAACATACTCCTTTTTTCTTTCGTGACAGACGTAGTCCTGCAAACATAAATAATCTCAGGCCCTCACTCTCATTTAGTTGATTACTAGCATTTCAATAAAAGCAAAACATTCTCGGTTGAGGCTCTTGACTTGAGTTCCTTTTAGTATGTAGTCGGTCTGTAACAATGACCTCCGGTCCCCAATGCTCTTCAGCTCAGTCCTTAAGCATCGCCAGAAAAAGAAAAGCCCTGATCATTCTCAAGATGTCTCGCCATGAGCAACCAGCCTCCTCAACCGAGTAAGCCATCAACACGGCCCTTACTGGAGCCCTGTAGAGACGGTCAATTTTATCACTTAGGGTTATAGTGAGCAGAAATGGGAGATGATGGGGGGTGAGTAGGAAGAAGAAAACAGAGCAGGAAACCAATGGTACTTCCTCTAACATCTGCAAGAGACCTGGGGAAAAAGTAGACAAGCAGGGAAAAGCAAGCTTGCAGAGCATCGAAGAAAGACTTGCCAATTCAAAGTAACTTTTTCTCTGTGTGTTAGCTGGCTGACATTTCCCCCTAAAAACACCCTTCTCTGTCCTTCACAGCACACCTCAGGCTCTGAGTAACCAGGTTTGATCCGCAAGATGAATTAAGAAAACCCTAGGGACACAGAGGGAAACAGACGGTTATCTACAGAGAGATAGATTACACCTCCAACTTGCAAATATGTGGCTCCTTTCTAGGTCAGCTCCTGTGCGAACAGGACTCGCCTGCTCCCTGATTTTTCCTTCAGGAAATTTGCTTCTGCTGAAAATGTGAAATGAGCAGGAATTTAGGAACAGGTGAGGGAGACGAGTATGTATTTATTAGAAATAATACTAGAAAAAAATACATGTATTCTTTGGTAAGAGGGACATGTGTATATTTTCCTGGGAACATTTACCAGGTTTCTGCCCAGGTTCAGAAAGGTCAACTAGTCCAAAACTTGATATGGCCCGCATAATGTGAAATTTGACGCAACTAAATTTCACGGGATGTAGCCCAAGCACTAAGCACAACAGGTTCCATTTATTTTCTGAAAGTGTCCTTATAAAATTAAGGCTTGCTTTTAACAAGCGAGAGTCAGTAGTCCTGCAATCTTGCTCTGCCTCTATCATTATTTTCTATGTATTTACCAGCCAAACATACGCACAGCATGTTACGCATAGGCGTGACGTGGTTGTGAGCAAACACGGCATCCGAGTTGCCAGAGGCCGTGTGTGGGAGGCGAGGCTGAAGGGAAGATGGTTTGTGAACTGAGTGCACAGCTCAAGTATCCAAGGGAGGCCAGAAACAACTCTCTCTACACTCAGGAAGACTGATTTTGTTTTCTGTCTTGAGTGGATTAAGAAAGAGGAAGCGTACACACGAGTATAGACGCGATGCACCATTCTCCGCCACCTTGAATTGAAGGCAGGTGGTATCGCCAGGATGATGAGAAGTCCCGGGCATCTCTCCTTTGTCCTAGGTAACGTAGGAGGCTAGAAAAGGTAAATATACCTGCCGGGCCAGAGACACAGCCCTTCCCTGCCCAACCAGCCTTTCAGAAGAGTGAGGATCATCCAAGGGGGCAGCCCGTGTGTCTGTGCAGCAAGACTCCTGCTTGCACCGAAAAGGAAACTTAGCTGAATATGTTTATCCTTCTGAGAAATACAGTCTGAAGAAAGCAGGCTTCAGCTCCTGAAAGACCTCGGTAAATGTCAATGATTTAAAAAGTACACTCCCAATGCCACATCAAGGACCGTGCCTGCTAGAAACAGCTCGTTTACAATCTGAGGAAAACGGTCAGAAATAAAATGTGGGAATGGCGCTTTAAAGACATCTTACCAGTTGATTCTTGATAGGATTGATGTTAAAAACTTCTCACGTTAATGATATTTATCACAATAGCACAATATGAAAGCATCAAGGTCACTTTCCAAATAGCATGTTGCTTTCCAGAAGTGTAAATATGACTGAGTGTCTAGAAACTGCCTAACAGTGGTGTTATCATAAATTCTGATGATAAATGACTTTCAGGCAGTCCTAAACATCCCACAATGGGCTCTAATAATACTGAGGGAAAATTTTATGATGAATACAAATCACCCCTAAAACCCATAATACATCAAGCTGAGTAATATCACAATGAGAGGGGAAAGAAAATGAAACTTTAAATAGGCATATGCTTTTATGTACTTTGATTGGATTTGTATTCATTCTACCCACTCCCTCAATCCAACAACAAATATTATTGTGGAAAATAAGAAAATATCGTAAACCTCTCTCTGAAAATTTGATTTGGAAACCAAACAACAAATATAACATCGCTATTGTCAGATATTTACATTTTAATTTTTACTTATTAAGTCTGGTATAACGATAAGGCTTTAACACATGCTCCCTTCTGAAAGGACATTTCCGTGGATTCTCCTTTAAACCTTATAATAATAAGGGGTAGGAAATTTGGTTCCTTGCAAATTGCACATTAGCCTTATCAACTACCCACGATGCACATGAATTAATTCGGGGGCTGCTCTTCTGTTTAATATTTCCATGTAGCAAACAAACCCCAAACTTAGAGGTGTTTCATTCTGCTCCAGACTTTGTGGATCAGAAGCATGGGAAGGGCTGGGCTGGGTGGGTCTCACTGGAGATCCCTGAAGCAGGTTTGGTCCGGATGCCCACTGGGGCTTTGGTCGTCCGGGGGCTCTGCCAAGCGAGGTGTGCCAGAGGGTCACTCTAGTGGCTGCACTCTAGTGGCTGTTGGTTGGGTATTAGTGGGGGTTCTCTCTCTGGATCCCCCAAAAGATGCCTCTCCACCATGGTTATCTGAGTGTAGCAGGACCGTTTCTAGGAAGTCTGACTTCCCTCAACAAGAGTCTGAAAAGAATAGGGCAGAAGGCACAGACTTTTCTGATCCAATTTGGGAGATCACATGGCACTTCTCCATTCATTAAAGCAGTCCCAAACTCTCTTCCGGGTCAGGAGTATCAAATAATTTGCAGCCTTTTATTATAAACCAGTATAGTCCCTAAAGTCACCCTTTCCCTCCAATTTCATTTGAGCCAAATATATCTCACATAAGTTTATGATAAATTTTCTAAGAAAACTAAAAAAAAAAGTCATTAAATCAATCCATGTCTTTGCAGGTAAGATATGTTCTAGGTGGTTCCATTGAGTAATTTTAAGATAAGGCACCTGCTTAATTTGCTTTTTATGTTCCAAATAAAACAATTTTGATTAAGCAAATGCCATTCCAAATCGGTCAAGTCCACAGAGAGTAACTATAGGAGAAAGTGATAATTCCAAAAAGAAAACAGGATCACAGCGCTGGCTCTTAGTAACTGCTGTTGCTCAGTATGTCAGCTCAGTGCTTTTCTGTGGCTTACAAAATAGTTAATTTTTTAAAATAATGACAGTTCAGGGGCCTGTGGGTGGCTCAGTCGGTTGAGTGTCCGACTTTGACTCAGGTCGTGATCTCGTGGTTCGTGGGTTCGGGCCCCGCGTCGGGCTCTGTGCTGACAGCTGGGAGCCTGGAGCCTGCTTCGGATTCTGTGTCTCCCTCTCTCTCTGCCCCTCCCCAGCTCACACTCTGTCTGTCTCTCTCTCTCAAAAATAAATAAATAAATATTTTAAAAAAATAAAATAAATAACTGTTCAGTTCTTCTAGAAGGAAAATAGCTCACCTGGTTGCACTTAAAGCATTCCCTTAACTAATGTCACTACGCAGGGAATTGTAAGACTGCCTGTCTCTGTGTCCCCCGGAGCTGATTCAACATCTTCCACACGATGGTACGCACACACAATGGGCCACTCCATGTATTAATTATTTCTTAATTTCAGCCATGCTGCTTAGAAATGATAAATGGGAAAAGCCAGTGCAATGAAATATAAGATTTATAACTTGGTCCTGTGCATTCATTTATATTTATGTTCCTTGTCAAAGTTTCTGCAATGTTTCCTCAGATTTTGAGGCTTTTGAGCCTCACGCCATCATTATAAGGTAGAGGGGAGGAGTGTTTCCATTCACACTTTGAGGATAATTCTGTTAAGATTCATAAAGGCCAAATGACTTGCCCGCGAAGCCCCTAAACGTTGGCGAAGGGAGCTCAAGATTGGGGTCTGATTCATCCAGTTCTCTTTCCATCAAACTACTCCCAGAAGAGGAGAAACCAGACAATGCGAAAGGGAGATTTTGCCGGTTTGCTTACGTGGCTAGTGTAGGTCTGAGCTGTTTCAAGAGCCCAGATTATATGGAGAACCAAAGGTGTTGCAGGACAGAAAATGTGTGGTCAAGGAAAAATGGGGGAAACAAAACAAAACACACATCAGTCCAAGAACCGAAGGATATTCAAGTAACTGCTGATATACCTTCGAGTCTCCCATTAAGCCTTCTCGGTGTCACACACGAGGACCGGGCCTCTCCTGTTTTTCCACTTTTCCTCTGCATCTAATTAGTAACTTCTCTCTATTCTTCTTGAGTTTAGAAGATGATTTTCCCCCTTAACACAGGCTTTGAGGAAGAAATGGAACAGCCTACAAGATATGATCGCAGATACGTGAAAGTATGCTAGTGAAGGAAAATATGTAAAAATAGACACAGTTGTGGTAGTTAGGCCTCTTGGGAGATACGTCGTTGTTTTTAATGTTATTTCACATATTGTATTTTCAATTTAAAAATAAACCCCATCCACTCCTCAGAGTCAAGCATTAAGGAAAACGAAGACACGGAGAACCTGGGGAGCATGAAGGTATGTATACACGACCTGCTTCCTAAATGACGCTTGGAGAGTTTTGCTCTAGCTTGTATTTTTGGTGACCTTTTACAAGCAGGTGGTGGAAAAGTGGATTACACGTGGCTCCAACATTGATTCTATTCAAGGGAGTATAAGGTTGAGTCCCCAAACCCCTGTGTGCTAAGGAATCTTATTTACTGGAAGACAAATTAAGTTAGTCTGAGCCCCATTCTGACAGCCTGGAGGTGAATTCTATTCCGGTCGCTATTGGTGTCTTTCTTTTCCAAAGTGCTCAGAGTGCCTGGGGTATATGCAGACTCACGCTGAGCAGCTGGGGATGCTCTTGTCACCAATGCTCTGGATGCCTCAAGTGTGTTCATGTTCCGGACCCACGGGATCGCCCAAGGGTCAGCTTTGCTGCTGGTGGGTCATCCATGGTGTCTGACAAGCCTTCGGCCCCCGTGACAAGAGTCCAGTCTCTCCAAACTCACCCCGGGGCTGTTTCCTTTCAGAGCACCTGGCCTCCCTGCCCTGGCAGAGAACCCCCAAGGGGCTCGGGGTTCCCGACATCAAAGTCCAGGAAGAAGTACAGGCTGCAAACCGCCCCTACTCTCTTCTCCACACTCGTTCCCTGGGGCCCAGGGCAGGGGGTGCACAAAGGCCTGGCCACCTGCTTAGAAACGGTAGGGATCTATATATCAACATATATAGACCCATAGATCAATACAGAGCAGATTGTTATACCAATATAACGTTCAGATCTATATATCGATAAATTATCCAGAACAACTTTCATTTCCTGGCCCTCCTGAGAAGCAGGTATGAGGCCCCCAAGAAAGCAAGATCTGACTGTTTCTTTCCCCTAATCCCCTTTCTTAGTTTGCACACTTTTAAAATGGAAATCATTAGTTTCTTTTCGAGAGGATTAAGCCTCATTCAACCTCCCGGTGTGAATTATTCTGGGTAGATGAATGCCCCGATTGCTTATTAGAGTAGAGAGATTCAGTTCCGGGACTGTCTCTCCACGCAGACTGTCGTGGCCGTATCTTTCCTGTAAGAGGGAGTCCTGCACAATTTGTCTTCCTCTGATCTTTCAACTCCTGACTCTCATTAGTTTGCGGGCATACTGGCATGCAGAGAATATAGATAAATATCTTCTGGAGTCAGTGTTTTGGTCATAGCAGTAAAGATTCAATGTCTGAGCACATACTGTATGATTTCGATAGGAAGATTATAATGCCCTAGCAAACATTTTTGTTCCTCAGCTTATTTTCTTTAGGAATCTCTGCAAAAGTGTACATCGCAGTGCACTACTGCCTTACCCACCGGCTCAATCCTTTTTCCTTTTTAAATGTTTGTTTATTTGAGAGAGAGAGAGAGAGAGAGAGAGAGAGAGAGCAGGGGAAGGAGAGAGAGAGAGGGAGACACGGAATCCGAAGCAGGCTCCAGGCTCTGGGCTGTCAGCACAGAGCCCAGTGCGGGGCTCAAATTCACCAACTGTGAGATTGTGACCTGAACCGAAGTCGGACACGTAAATGACTGAGCCCCCCAGGGGCCCCCCAGCTCGATCCTTTTAAATGGTCCCTAATTCTGAATGCCACAGCATGTTCAGCACGAAGCACAGAGGACAGCCGACGCTTAATATTTACGGAAGAGAATGAAGGAAGGAACAAATTCTGAAGGCCATTTCTAAAAGTCACATTTCTAAGCCGCCAAGGTCTCACGAAATCAGTACTGTGTAAGTAGAATAGGGGAGTTGAACAATCAAAACTGAATGCTGATAGGAGTGATGTTAGCAGCTCGGCATGAATTGGGAGCTATTTGATAGTAGTGAGTGTAGACTCTGGAACCAGACTAGCTGCTTTCAAGTCTTGTTTCTGCCCCTTCGCTTGGGAAAGCTATGTAACCGCTACAGACTTCAGCTTCCTCATCTGGAAAACGGGGATAATAAAACCTCTAGTTGCTAGGGGTATTAAGAGAATGACACATTTTAAAAACACGTAGAATGGTCCCGTGTACAGTTAAGTGCAACGTGAGGGTTAGCGATCATCATCTTTGGTCAAATAAGACCGCTTTTAATGTTCGAAGGTAGTGAAAGACACATACGTTTTGAAATCCCTATACATAGCCTGTGTTTACGTGTAACGTTTTCAGTATCTAGGTTATGTCACCTGCCTACATTTAAGTTGCCACGACGAAATAGTAAGACAGCAAGCAGGTAGCTATTAACCCTTCTTGCCCAGGGAGGTAAGCATCGGATAATGAGTGGCAGGAAAGTATTTTAGAGAATTTCTTTTCCCTAAGGAGATCCAGTCTCTCAGGCAACAAACAGCCTGGAAGAGAATTCCTCCTAAGACAAAGTCATGCCTAAAACCCCTTCTCATTCCAGGGGCAGGAGAGTCACAGAGGTCCTTCTTAGAAAGCAATCACAGCAAATGCTGCGGAAAAGGGAATCAGACCCTGTGTTTCAACATTAGAAGAAAAAGATGGGAAAACAAGGACTTTGTCCTGAATGAACACAGCAAAGACAAATTTGGGATATCGGGTTTTTTGGGTTTTTTTAGTTGAAACAGAAAACATTTAATGGAACTAATGAACCAAAACTAATGGCATTTTGAAGTCCTACTTGTTAAGGTTGGTGGTGTTTTGTCATTAATATACAAATTCAAAAAATGCTTCCCGATACACAAGTACAGGCTGTGTCTATACAGGATTGCTGATCAAGTTTTACAAGTGGATCTTGAGTTAGAAACTAAAGAAAGGACCCACGTCTTAAAATCGCCGACTCTTCAATCACCTTCAGTTCCCCAGGAGGATCTACTCTAATATTTTTCATTTCATTTTTATCCCAATCACAAAATTTACAATGAAAATAAAGGAGAAAAAAATGCATGAAACAAGATGTTGGGAAACCGTTTCTTCTGTCCTCAGCACTACCTCTGAAACTTCTTGCCTCCCCAGCGGCTTCAAGGATAGATGACATTTTCCATGCATGTGCCTCATCCTTCTTTATTTTTATTACCACAATAGCCACACTAGTCTATACCCCTCATGACTGGTCAACCTCACGACTGGATTATTGCAAATGCTGCTATTGTGTTCCTACTTCAATCTATACGGTACTCTCCTCACAGACCCACATTCGCGGGACACATCTCTGCTGAAACTCTTTGGTAGATTTCTACAGAGTTAGATCCACTTCCTTAAATGATTGGATCTCACGCCAATACCTCAGGTTCACATTCAAGATGCTACGCCAACTGGCCCTTCAATATACAATCTCTCACTGTCTTCAAATTATAGCCTCCATCTCGTCACGTGGGTTTCCTTCCAGCCCTCTGCCTACGTGCCAACCAAAGCCCCATCTCTGGGCCTTTGCCTCAGTGGTCTCCTTGCCTAGAACAAATACTTTACGAAGCCAGAGCGTACATATCTTTAGGTCTCTGTGCATCTTAACTGCTCTGTGAAGAGTATTTGGAAAATTCTAGCCCATAGAAATGCTCCTTTGTCTGAATTCCAACAATATTTCTGGTAACAGATTATGTTAATATTAAATAACACTTGACGTTGGTTTCTATTGGGCTCATTAAAATAAAATATTCTATATACTGTGAAATATGAGTAACCCCTCCCAGGCTGTATCTATACAGTGAAAGTGAAAGATGACGGGGTCAAGTATCCAACGCACCAATATGTCCCCACAGCCAGTCCAGACCTTTCAGAACAAACCATCCGAGAGGATTAGAGGAGAGGCCTGAGGCCAAAGGAGAAGCAAAGCAAAAAGCACGCCCTCACGTCTACCCTCCTGTACTTAACCAAATCTTGGCAGGGGAGCTCCTCGTGGGTGTTGTTTTACAATAATTTTGTCTCTCAGAGGTCTTCTGCCATTTCCTCCTTCCTGTCTCCATTTTTCAAGCATCATCCATGCTTATCAAGGTATTTTTACTTCGATACTAGTCAAAATAGTTCAGTGATAACAATCAGGCTTTCTATTTGTTATGGTCTGTGATCTCAAACTGAAGAACAGCTGAATAGTTTTTGATCACAGAATTTTTGATATTTATCTCAGAATGACACGGCAGGCTTTTTTTTTTTTTTTTAAATCTGAGATTGATTGAGAATCAGGCAGAAGCACATGCAATAATTTCTCAGGGTTGGGGAAACAGGATAGTGAGGGGGAGCTCCACATGACAAAGAAGAAAACAAAAAGTTTTGGTATAACTTATCTTGTAGCAATTGCTTCAGCATTAGTTAAGGAAGGGAATTTGGAAATACAAAATATTTTATTTATTTATAAGTAAAATAAAGGAGGCGGGCCTGGGTGGCTCAGTCAGTTAAGCGTCCAACTTCGGCCCAGGTCATCATCTCACAGTTCGCG
The DNA here is from genome assembly GCF_023721935.1 of Panthera uncia. Lineage (NCBI taxonomy): Eukaryota > Metazoa > Chordata > Mammalia > Carnivora > Felidae > Panthera > Panthera uncia. The sequence continues at coordinate 43,465 of NW_026058095.1, read as the reverse complement.
AGCTCAAGCCCCACATTGAGCTCTCTGCTTCAGCACAGAGTCTGATTTGGATCCTCTGTTTCTCACTGTCTCAAAATAAAGCAGCTTAAAAAGAAAGAGAGACAGAGAGAGAGAGAGAAAAGGAACTGTAGGAGTACAAATGGCTAGAACTATATTAATTGCGATTAAATCTGGAGAATGTGATTTCCCGTCCTGATGGGAATGTATCAGACAGAATACCACAGAGAAGACAGGGGAGACATTTATCATCTGACAAAGGATTTTAGTGGCACAGAGGAAAAACCTCTGTCACCGGAGAGGCTGATGGTGCGTTTTGGTCAGTGGATTGAAGAATTAAACCCAAACCTTCTGATGGTGTTTCAAGACGACAGACATTTAATAAATGCAACCAAAAGTTTTAACACATGTATGGCAGGAACAGTCAGGGAATCCATGTGGTTGCTATATTAATTTTTTTTTAAGTTTATTTATTTTTGAGAGAGAGAGTGTGTGTGAGGGGAAGGAGCAGAGAGAGATGGGGATAGACGATCTGAAGCAGGCTTTACGCTAACAGCAGAGAACCCCACGTGGGGCTCAAACCCACAAACTATGAGATCATGACCTGAGTCGAAGTAGAATGCTTAACCAACTGAACCACCCAGGTGCCCCTGCTTGTTATATTAATTAAGGAGAGTTGAAGTTCACCCTAAATAAACTAACTTCAGCTCCCCATAAAATCCATTAAATAGCAGGATATAATTTTTGAATTCAACATTCTGGAAAGCCAACTCTTAAGAAGGGTAAGATTTAGATCCAGGGGCTCAGCTAAGAGTAATAATGGTATTTTGTGGAGTATTTAAGGAGAATCGGAAGGAGTCGAGTGTTTCTTATACACTTAGTCCATTGAACTGCAGGAGGAAACAAAAGGCCAAGTCACATTAGGTGAATTCTTCAAAACAAACGTTAAGAGATGAATCACTGGGTTCTGCTCCTGAAACCAAGACCGCACTGTATGTTAACCAACTTGGATTTAAATACTAAATAAATAAACAAACAAACCCCAAAACATTGAAGGATGACTAGCATGCAGGGCAGCAAGGGAAAGCCTGCATATAATTTGAAAGTCAGATGTTTGGAAGATGAAATGGGACTGAGGGAAAGCAGGTGACAAATCTATAGGAGAGACACAAAAAGATGGGTCGAGGAGCAGCCTTGCCCCGAGAAAGCGGAAGCCATGCGGTACTGAAGCCTTAGTATGTAAAGTATGTGCGTTGTATTGGTCCGCCAGATACGCTTAAAAATCCGCAACGGAATATATTTCAGAAATCTGACAAGTATAAATTAATCTAAGCTAGAAGTACGAGTAGTGAGAGGGAGGGATGCAACCTTAAAACCATGGTAATTATTTGTAATGAAAGACTTTATCCATATTACGTTAGTGCAAGCTCTCCTTTGGGCAAGAATTATTTAGGGAAGGATAAATGGCCGTAGACTTGAACCTGGGCAGCGAACAGAAATCCTTGCTGGAAGCACCTGTGGATGAAGCCACAGTATAACAGGAATCAATATCCTCTTGGAGAGTGAAGGCTTTTAAAAAAATCTATCACTTGGTGACTCAACGTTAGAAACAAACTATGATAAAATACAGGTACTGTAAAGCAGAGTCAATAATCAGCAGGAAATCTGTATACTGTTTGAAAACACCCTAGGGCAAACCCAGAAGTGTATGGCATGAATCAAAGAGAAAGATCATGTATTTCCTCACGGCTACCATCTTTCACGAACATCTTCCTCCTTCCTACCTGTTCCCCCATTGGGCTCATTTCTCCCCCACCAATCACTGCCCCCTCTTCCCCAACCTCCCACACCTAGAAACTCACAGACAGCATAGACATCTGGCAAATAGTAGGCTAGTGTTGTCAAAAACACATCTTTTTCGAATGAGAACCCCAAGCGCGTATATTGTGGCAGGTTAGTGACAAACCAGAAATCTAGAAGGCCAATAATAATTCAAGGTATATTAATATTATTGCAAGCTCTCAGGCAGAACATCTTGGAGTCCCTTTTCATTCTTTTCTCCTCCAGTCCCTCCATGCCCCTTTTCACCCTAATTTTCCCAAATAGAGACCATAGTAACTACAACTTCTGTAGTACTGCCTATAAACCTTAATGAATATACTGTCTCTAATGCTGCAAACCACAAGTAAGGTAGACAGTACAGCCCTCATTACTAAGGCTGAAAGACTGTCTGTGATGCACCTGAGGCCATGTGGGTAGCAAGTGCTAAGAGTCGTCTTAACCTGTTTTCTTTCATTATAATTCTTTTCGTTTTCTCCCCCAAGATGGCCTCATCACCACCTACTCTTATTCCGGGAGCTTCAAGTCTTTTAGACTCATCTCCTTTCAACTCATCTTTTGCAGGCACTCCAAGACAGTTTTCCCAAGCAAAGCTTTTATATCAGCAATCTATTGAGAAATCTGTTTTATCTGTATTTTCAGGACAACACAGTGGGTGGGAAGAGGATCCAACGGAAAGCAATTAAGGAAATTAAGACAAAGGAGGGACAAGAGTATAATAACAGACTAGGTGAATCAGGACTATGAGAAGTCAAAGCCGAGACCAGCTATGGCAGATGCCAAGGATACAAGAAGGCCAAGGGAGGAAACTCAGATAGAAGCAGCAAGTCAAAAAAATCCATGATGCTGAAAGAACTAATGAGTGGGAGAACTTGGAAAGGTCTAAAAGGAAGAGCCATTTCACAGGATGAATAATGCACTTCTGGAATATTCTACATTGTGAGATGCTAAGTATAAAAAGCATCAGTGACTTGAAGATGGCTTTGGATAAATCTACAGAAAACAGCCTGTAAAAGATCATTAAAGGAAGCTTCTGATATTTGTAGGACACTTTCATTTTTTGAGGTTCTCACTGATGCCAGTTACTCTTCCTTTTTAAAATTTTCTTTAATGTTTTTACTTATTTTTGAGAGACAGAGCGGGAGCAGGGGAGGGGCAGAGAGAGAGGGAGGCACAGACGCTGGAGCAGGCTCCAGGCTGTGAGCCATCAGCACAGAGCCCAATGTAGGGCGTGAACTTGTGAACCATGAGATCATGACCTGAGCTGAAGTCGGTCCCTTAACCAACTGAGCCACCCAGGCGTTCCTTATGCTTATTTTTTTAAAAGAATACTCTGTGGCTATGGTTAGAGCCAGAATCGTAGACGGAATGGTTAGGCCTCTCACTCCATCAGGAAAGGCCATGTAGCCTGATTCCATATGATTCCCCTTTCACTAACTCGGTCCATTCCACATTCTTCCTAAACTTGAAGGTCAATATCTGCAAAATGGGGGAAAGGACACTTCCTACTGTAGAACATGATTGTGAAAATGAAAAAGATATCTATAAGATATCACCATGCCCAGAACATGATAAGTCTGAACAATGGATGGAAATCTATGACCCTTCCCTCTAATGCTGAAATAAGGAAGAAAACAAGAAAGAAAGAAAGAAAGAAAGAAAGAAAGAAGAGAGAAAGGAAGAAAGAAAGGGCAGAAGAAGAAATATGGAGGGGGAAAAAAGGGATTTTTTAAAAATGGAAATAAGCCGGGATATTTCGAATAGGAAATCTATAGGAAAAGCCAAATAAACGGAGCATCAAAATTGCTCAGTTAACGTGAAAAGCGGATGTGAAAAATTGTAGTAGAAATGACTGAAACAGAGTAGGCAAATAATCCAACAAGTGAACGAATCATTAGGTAACCATCAGCAAGGAAAAAAAGACAACACAGTACAAAATCATGTGCAGATGTAACTTCTTCCCCAAGATTATCCCCAAGTGGCACCAGGCACTGTCACAGACGAGAGTGCGGTGAGCTCAGCTGTACTCAGCTCAGAGGCTGCGGTCTGGAAGGAAGAGAGAAAGTCTGGGCGGCAGTTCAATGTCTAGGTGGTCCAAGCAGGGACACACGATTGGACTTGTGTCACATCACTTCCCTAGTTTATAAGGGTTTGATGTACCGATGGCCTAAATAATTCAGTAGAAACATAATTCTAAACAGAAGAGTGAAAATAATGATGATAAATAAGAGAAAAGCAGATATTATCAAGTCGTTTAAACCTCAGGCCTGACCTTTTGCTATTCGTCCAAAAGCACCCAGAGCGTTAATTTTGTAAATTTCCCTGGAAACTTTAACTGCTTCCTGCTCAATAAGGCTGTCAAGTGGGTCCCTACGGCAGCTCAGAAAGACAACTGTGGAAAACCAGTAAAGCTTGAGACGTGTATTCGCAGCCATCTCCTTTGCCATCCTGCAATTCCCCTTCATGACATCAATCTCTTGATATACTCTTAAAAATCATTATCTTCTTCTGACCTGGAGGGGTCCTCTCCTCTTTCTCACTCTGAGCAACAGCCACTCTTTGGTGTTCTATCAGACAACTTGATAACGGCTCAGAACTCCAGTCTGTGTGAAGGGAGAAAAACACTTTCTCCCCCGCAAATGCCCATCTTAAGGTCCACACAGTAAAGTGTTCAAATGCTATTCTGTGGATAGTTTAATCAACAATGCTAGAGGCTGGTATGCTCCACTCAGAAGCAGGAAACGTGGATTTTTGACATCAGCTCTCTTAGTGCCATTAGTCATTGGAGACGCTTGGCCTTTTAGGTGTTTTGTTTTGTCTTTTTTTTTTTTTTTAAGGAAGGAATGAAAGCATGTGCTCAGATGTGAGAGGGTTACCATAAAAAACGATAGGTCATCTTTAAAAGTGTTCAACATTTTTCATAGGAAAAGATGTCGTAAACAGAAAACTTTATTTTTATAATACTGTTAAGCTTTGCTTTATGATCCAATCTTTATTAGGAGGTTCTGTCACTTACAGAGAGTTACGTAATTTGTATCATAGGCTTAATTCTTTGTGCACATGATACCAGAGTACCCTACCCACTGAAATTAAATTCCAGCAAAGTGCCATGAATAAAAAGGAATTTAATAAACTTGATTTATTAATTATTATTTATTAATTTATTATATTAATAAATATGATTTTATTTGCTTATTAGCAAATAAAAACCACTGTGGATTCTTTCCCAGGAACAAGATCATGTAGTTACCAATCGTTTAAAAAAATTTTTTTTAGTGTTTATTTATTTTTGAAAGAGAGACAGAGAGACAGAGTGCTAGTGGGGGAGGGTTAGAGAGACAGAGAGAGACACAGAGTCCAAAGCAGGTTCCAGGCTCTGAGCTGTAAGCACAGACCCCGATGCAGAGCTCAAACTCACAAACTGTGAGATCGTGACCTGGGCCGAAGTCGGACGCTTAACCGACTGAGCCACCTAAGTGCCCAGTAATCAGTCGTTTTAAAAACCAAAGGGAAGAGTAGAATAAGCCCTCAGTGAATCAAATGGCTTTAAGATAAAGTATTGTGATGAACTAGGAAGAAATTTAACCATTATTGGTTCCTTATTTAAAATATACTAGTACTTTTCTGGTTGGGTACAGTATAGAAAGCAGTATGTAATCATCTTTTACAACAAGAGACCAACCTTTTGAGTATCACCCCCATTATGTAACTACAAGAGAAAGAGTTAGATCAATACTTATGCCAAGAGAGCCCCTTGATTTTTTTAAAGAAAAAAAAAGAAACAGAAAACGCCGTAAGCCTTTTATTTTGACATTTGTCTTTTACCGAAAAGCAATAAATACGGTAAAAAAAAAAAAATTACCATTTAATTACACAAGCTAGGTGATAGTTTATCAATGTTTTATTTATTTTATTTTTATTTTAGAGAGAGAGAGCTTGAGCGTGGGAAAGAGGGGCAGAGGGGGAGAGAGAGAGAATCCTAAGCAGATGCCCCGCTCAGAGCAGAGCCCAATGCGGGGCCTGATCCCATGACCCTGGGTTCACGACCTGAGTCCAAATCAAGAGTCCTACCCTCAACAGGCTGAACCACACGGGTGCCCCAATGCTTTATCTTTATCACTTTCTTCATCTAAAGCCTGAAAATTGTCCTCACAAAATATGAGATCTGAATGAGTTGGGAGAGTGATAGGTACATGTTCTCAGCCCAACAAAGAACTTGGGAAGAGTCAAAATAAGGAAACAAGGAAGAAGGGACCCAGGTTTGAAAGCAGGTTCAAAGACCAGCCTCAAGTTTCTCAACCCTGCTGACAGTCAAAACCCCTGGGAGGCTTTCAAAGCATAAGGAGCCCTGGGCCCGGGTCTCAAGGGTTCCGATTTAATTGGTCTGGCTTGCGGCTGGAGCACAGGTATTTTTAAAAGGCTCTCCACCTTGTTTCAATGTATAGCCAGGGCTGGGAGTCCCCTGTAATAGGCCAGCGCGTCGCACGTGGTGCCTGGGCCCTGGGGGCTCTTGAGACATTTTCACACAGTCCATGAAGTCATAACGCTTGTCATAATAATACTAAGGCACCATTTGCCTTCTTCTCCGTGTTGACATTCACAGTGACTGTGTAAAAGCAGCAATGAGTAAAAGAGCTAGCGTGTTGGCATGAATCAAGACAGTGGCACTGAACCATATTAAGTGCCATCATATTTTTTACCATCGGACATCGTGCTTAAAAAAAAAAATACCAGCTTCTCTTAAGAATGACCTTGATGAAGGAAAAATAGTATTAATTTCATTAACTGTCAAACCTTGACTGTCTTTTTGATACTCTGTGTGACAAAATGGGAATTCTGTATATAAAGTATGTCTGCTGTAAACTAACGTATAATGTTGTCTTGAGGAAAACCCTCGTGTGATTGAGTGGTGAGCTAAATGTAGCCAACACTTGTGCAAAACAACAATTTCATTTGAAACAAGGGCTAACAGGCAAACTCTGGTTAGAAGGATTTAGGTATTTGGTAGGCAAGTTATGGGATGAAGTAATAAGCCTGATGCTTCAAAGGAAAATAACTGTCAGTATGTATCGTTCATGATGAACTCTGAGTTTTCACGTGAAAATTAAATTTTGGAATACTTACATTCACAACTGTGAGACATAACAGCTCCCCACTACTTAACGACTCCTGTGATGAGATCAGTATTTATAATAATATAACTCTTGATACTATATGATGAAATCATCACCATTTGTAAGAGTTGCATAAATCAGTTACATGGTGTTTTCCAAACGAGCAGTGCATGAGGGTACAATACTATGTGTGTGTAAGAGACTCATTCGAGTATAAGATAAACCAATGGATTTCCATGTAACAGAGTGAAGGAAGTTCACCGATAGGATGTTGCATACCCTATCATGAAATACCAAAAGAAGTTCAGTTTTGGAGCGCCTGGGTGGCTCAGCCGGTTAAGTGACCGACTTCGGCTCAGGTCATGATCCCACAGTTTGTGAGTTCGAGCCCCACATGAGGCTCTGTGCTGACAGCTCAGAGCCTGGAGCCTGCTTGAGATTCTCTGTCTCCCTCTCTCTCACTCCCACTCATGCACACACACACTCTCTCTCTCTCTCTCTCAAAAATAAATATGCTGAACTTCAAGAAATTACCACTTGTCAAGATTTGAGGTCCTATCAAAGAAGAAAATCCAACATTTTCTGAAAAGGCAATTAAAATACCCTTCCCTTTTGCAGTGGCATAGCTGTATGAGGCCAAATTTTCTTTTAAGGCTTCAATTAAACATATTGCAACAAGGAATGCAGAAACAAAAATGAGAATCCAGGCCTCTTCCTTTAAGCCACGCATTAAAGAGATTTGCACAAATGCAAAGCAATATCCCTCTTCTCACTAACCTTGTCTGGCAAAATACAGTTATTTTTCACAAAAAAAAATTTATGTTGACAGACAATGAGTTTGCTATTTTTTAATTAAGAAATAGATTTTTATAATGTCTCCATCTTAGTTTCCAAGATGGTGAAGATTAATGGACGGTAACACACATCAACATTGTGGCTCTCAGTGATTTTTAGGAGCGTGCAGGGGTCCCAAGACCACAACATTTGAGAACCTGCCGCCCCAAACCAGGGACACAGGTAACAGAACCTTGTCAGAGGAATGCTGTCACGCAGCTATGGCTAAACAGAAGGACACTGAGGGAGCAGAGATGGAATCTGATACAAAAGCCCAAGGGGAGCCGGGAAACTGGAGGAACCATGTGACATAGCCGAGGGGAACAGACACACAGAGAGATGGCTGTCACATGGAGAAAATGACAGTGGTCCAGGCGTGATAAGACTGAGACCTGATGCAGAGATGTGATTCTGATCTGTGGAAACAGACACGAATACTTTGATAGCCCCACAGGAAATTATACTGATTTTTAAAAATGTTTTTACTTATTTTTGAGAAAGAGAGAGAGAGATAGCGTGTGAGCAGGGGAGGGGCAGAGACACAGAGACAGAATCTGAAGCAGGCTGAAGGCTTCAGGCTCTGAGCTGTCAGCACAGAGCCCGATGTGGGGCTCAAACTCACGAGCCATGAGATCATGACCTGAGCCGAAATCAGACACTTAACTGACTGAACCACCCAGGAGCCCCGAAATTATTCTGATTTTTAAGGCAAGGAGTGAGCAATTTACTCTAAGAGGTTGTCTTTGGATGAGAGCCATGAATACACAGGTGCCCCACGGTGTCTACGGGGCAGGAAGGGAGCTAGCCGTGAGGAGGGGCCAGTAAGAAATTAAACTCTGCTTTGCTCTGGTAAGGTTGTTTCTTGACCCAAAATTCTTCCTGATAATTTAGCCGATTATCCTATTTTTAGTATTTTACACCCTGTATGAGGATCTCTGAATACATCCATTTAGTTCTGTTTATCATCTGGGTCATGAATGTGTCCTACAACATACATTTCCAGGTTTGACGTTGGGAAGAATGAGAGAGAGAGAGAGAGAGATTCACTGGGATCTCTCAAGTGGAGAGAGAGGCCACAAAGGAAGGGCTCTCTCCTCTTATTTTGTTTTTAAAGCTTATTTATATTGAGAGAGAAAGAGAGCACAAGCAGGGGAGGGGAAGAGAGAGAGAGGGAGGGAGAGAGAATCCCAAGCAGCCTCCACGCTGTGAGCGTGGAGCCCGATGGGGGGCTTGAACTCACGACCCATGAGATCACGACCTGAGCCGAAACTGAGTCTGACGCTTAACCTACTGAGCCACGCAGGTGCCCAAGGGCTCTCTCCTCTTCTAGAGGAGAGTCTGGGAGCAGCAAACGACGTGCAGGCAAAGGCAAAGAATCAAGGTTAGGAGCTGAAGGCCGTAGAGAACAAGACAGTTTCCATCTCTAGGATATGATCTGTTTGTCAGAAAGTTGAGGCTGCTGCTTTATTCTGTGGTACTTGAGGAGGTTTGCTAGAATACATTTACCAGAGCTGACTGGCACACTGCTCCTGCTTAACCACGCTTCCTATGAAGTGCTGCTTGAAAATCAAATTGCCACGTTACATTTGCATCATATGTTATGCCTGGAGTATTGTCCTTGGAAATAGATTGGTCAGGGTACGCTATTCACAGAAGAACAATAGGCAACCAGCTTGATATTGCCACGGAAGCTTTGCTTTCGTGGGAAGAATGCCAAAGTAAGTTATCATAGACTCCTCTCAAAACACGAGAGCCTGTTCAGACCAAGCAGAGTCTGGGAAAAAAACAAAGTTTCCCCGTAGTCTTAGAACTAAGGCAACATTTCCCTGACTCCTCGTTTACAACCGTGCTTCTGACCTCTTCGTGCCGGTCGGATTCACGCGCAGGAGCCTCGTGCAAGCCACGTGTCTGCAGACGTGCGCAGGCTGTCATCTGAGACTGCTTGGGAAAGGACGTGCGTCCTCAGGGATGGGTATAAAATTTGGCTTTCCAGAAATTTACTAAATGACATGGGTTTCTTAATACTGAGTTCATGCCGTGATCCCAACTGGGGGAAAATAATTTCAAATCGGCCTCGGATAGATGTACCCGGAAATCACGCTGGAAGTACGTCAAGACCAGTGAGGTGAACGTTATGCATTATGTACGTTTCTGAGAAAGTCAACGCTGAGGTGACATCATGGACCCAGAACACTACTAACACTTTAACACCGTAACATAACACAATGTTTAATTAGTTCATTTATCAGTGGCCTCAAATATCTGAATCAACAGCATTGATAGGGGAATAATGAAACTTGATGAAATGACAAAAATAAAGGTTTCCTTTCCAGCTTATTGACTGTAAGAGCTTCTCTGATTACCAGTTAAGGCTCCTCTGTACAAGTGAAGAATACTGTTAATTAACTGGCACTGAAGAGGTTCTCTGGAGAAACACAAATAAGATCTTACCTGCTCCATCAGGGTAGGTGGGCTGATGTGGAAAAGGAAGCGTATGGAAGCTCTCCTTTAATTCTGTTTCTTGAGTGACCTAGAGAGGAAGGTAATCAGATGAGAGTGAGCACGTAGAAGGGGGTGGTTACTTGATGTCTGAGGAAGGGAGATGTGAAATAATGTCAAAGAGAGTCATGAGACAAGGGAGGCATTCAGAGCCCGCTGGATATTAGGAAATGGAAATGGAAAGTGAGAACGCACAGTGTGATTGAAATCCCATCACATGGGGATCCAGAGATGTTGGTGCTTGAAAGAGATTCATTTAACTGGGGTTATGGTTTAGCCAAGCGGGAGGATGGATTATTAGGATGGACCATGCACTTGAGTTGGCTAAGAAAAGCAATAAGGGAACAGGTAGTGAGCCAGAGTGTAAAGGTAGTAGGTTCAATTAATTTTAGGTCTTACTTTGCTGGAAGCACTGTTGGAATTGAGGAACTCGATCTGGACAAACATGCAGTCTTGGGATTCTTCTCAATAAGCCATTGGTCTTTGCTTTCTTAAGATATACTTGGATTGGGGCACCTGGGTGGCTCATTCGGTTAAGCATCCAACTACAGTCCAGGCATGATCTCACAGTGTGTGAGTTCGAGCCCTGCGTCGGGCTCGAGCCTGGAGCCTGCTTCAGATTCCGTGTATCCCTCCTTCACTACCCCTCCCCCTCACTCCCTCTGTCTTTCAAAAATAAATAAACATTAAAAAAATTTTTTTAAAGATATACTTGGATAAATATTAGATATGTATTATGTAATTTAAATCCATATTCTTCTTTGTTTTGATAATCATGATAATTAGAAAAATCTTTCCATGCCAAGTTCATAAAAGCAATGGACATATTTTAAAACCTAGTTTGATACCTTTATTTCTCAATACTTAAAATCTTGTTCCATGTGGATTCTGATTTGGAATGAGGAGTAAAAAAGGAGTTTGGTGTTTTTCTTCCAAGTGGATAATTCCTCCCTTAATTCTTCTTTTTTCCATTCAAAGACATCCGACCTGTTTCTACAAGAGAATAAATGGCATCTATTTTGAGAAAAGGAGGAAAGTGCCTGGACCTTTTATTATGTGGTCAAAAGCATCCATAGTTAAAGTAGCAAATTTTATTACTGAGTGCTTATGAATAAAATTGTAAAGTGCAACTGAAGAAAACAACGTACATTAGATCAGAGAAACAGACAAATACCAAGTTCTTAGGAAATATCCATATCGTAAAAATGTGCTAATTATTTCTAAATTATCATAGGATGTCAGTGTGACACAGTCCAAAATTTTTTTGGAGGAAAAAAATTTAATAATTCTATAATTTATATGGAAGAATCAAAATGTAATAACTTTATAAGAATTATATTTTTCAATAATGAATATTTAATTTAATTCTTATAAAAAGATTTTTCTTTTATTTTTTAAATGTTTAATTATTTTGAGAGAGACTGTGTGTGCAAGCCAGGGTGGGGGTGGGGGGCAGAGAGAAACAGTGAGAGAGAGAACCCTAAGCAGGCTCTGTCCTGTTGGTGCAGAGCCCAGTGCAGGGCTTGACATCCTGAACCAAGAGATCATGATCTGAGCTGAAAACAAGAGTCAGTCACTGAATCAACTCAGCCACCCAGGTGCCCCAAAATATAAATTTTTAAAGTGAAAATATGCTGAGCACTACCGATCCTAGGAGAAATGCAAATTAAAATTCAACTCTTACCTTCTATCAGATTGGCAAAGAACAAAATGTTTGAAAACCTACTACTTTTGTGACAATGCAGGAAAAGTTGTCATTTTATTTTTGCTGGCAGAAGGGTACAATGTTATAGGTTTTAAGGAAGGCTATATTGCAATATCTAAGTTAAAATACACACACCTTAGATCTAACAATTCTACTTAAATTTATCTTACATTTATTATCACTTATGTAAAAGGTGATTAACTGCAGTCTTCATATATATTAATAAGAAATGGACTACACAAATCTTCATCATGGACTATTATGCAGTTGCATAAAAATGAGGAACAAAGATATACGTATATTTGTCTATATATTTACAACGTGCTTTCAAAGGATATACACATAAAGATACACACACACGTCCCCAGTACACATCGATTGTCTCTGGAAGAGGAAATGATTTCTTGGAAATGAGCAAGAGTGGAGACTTCTAACTCTACATTCTTTTGTATTTTGCAACTTTGAACCATATGAATATAATACATATTTTTAAAAAATAGAAATGGAGAAGGAGGTCAGAGAAGAAATCCCTCTGACGAAGATCTATGTTGAATACCTCTCCCAGATTTTGTCCGAAAATATTCTGAGTCTCATTCTCGTTCTTGAAAGTTAATTTTGTTAGGCACACAATTGCTAATTGATAGTTATTTCCTCTCGGAACTTAGAGGAGTTAATTACACTGACTTCTGGCTTCAGTGGTTGCTGTTGAGAGTTAACCCTACATGTAGTTTCCTGTCTTTTGCAGGGAGTCTGTTTTGTCTGAATACTTTCCACATCTCTTTATCTTTGGTGTCATTAATTGTCCAAATGATGTGTGTATATATGAGTTTATTTTTATGGTTTTTTATTCTGCTTGGAGTGCACTGTGCTTCTAAATCTAATGACTCATATCTTTCAATATATATTTAAAATTCTCATCACTTTTCAAAATACTTGTTCTCTGTCATTCTATTACTTTTTTCTGTCAAATGACAAAATAATAAGTTTAACTTTTTTCATATCTAAACATTTCTAAATGTTGCAAATTACTCTCAACAGCATGCTATAGTATCTTTGGCAATGTCTTTCATGCTTTGTCTACCCTGTCTCAAACTCCATTTCATATTTTCCATTTATTATGCTACATTATGCATGTCTGTGCTGCAATCTGAGTGATTTCTTTTCCTCTGTCTTCCAGTTCATCATCCTCCCTTCAGCCCTTTCTATTACGCTGTTGAGTTTGTACATCACATTTTACGTTTCATTGGCTATATTTTCACTTCCACAAATTCTGTCCCTCAATCAGCCTTTGAATCCGATGCACCAGGTAAAGAAAATCTTAAAAATTTCTCAGGCCTTTGGTATCTCCTTAATTCTCTGCATTCTACCCATTTAGAATTTGGTCAGTGTAATCTCCCTGGGTTTTGGTAAGCTCAGCAAAGCATTTTAAAAGACATTTCTTATATTACTGAGCATTTCTAGGTGTTTCCAGGGGTGTATCCAGCATTTCCAGGTTGTTCCAAGCATGTGATCTGTAAGTTGCTGGCAATGAATTAAGGAAGGAGATTTCAGCGACTTAAGGGGAGAAGGTGATAACATCTACGTAGAAGAAATTGTAATACAACAACAAGGAAGAACAGGGACAAATAGTTGCAAAGGAGCTGGAGGTATTCACGGAGGAAAGACGGGAAATACTTTAGATATGTCAATAGAGAGCAAGCAGGTCGAATTCTTTATCTTGAGTTAGTTGGGATGCCTATGAAAAAATAAAGGCCTTCATTGAAAACGGCTGCAAAAAAACAGTGTTTCACGTGTCCTCAAAGTTTCAGCTAAGACCAAAGGTAACTGGAATGTTTAGAGCAGAAGTCGGAGATAGGGCAGGTTTTGTTGATTACAGCTGTGAGATTCCATATTTCTAGAGAAGGGAATGGGGGGATGAGAGAGAAACGGTGAAGGCAGCTTAGGGAGTGAGGAGGGAGGCAGAGGAAAGTCTCCAGGTAAGAGGGTATCTGACATATTGTCTTAGAGACAACGCCTCTCCTTCAGACACTACTCCTCTCCGTCAGACACACAGCGATAGCACATTTCAGAAATGAAAAAGGTAAGGTCTCACCAGGCTCCACAGGAGACCATCGTTTCCACGGATCAGATATGGGACACAGACACACAATGGCAACTGGAGCTGAAACGAGTAACAACAGTCAGCAGATACTCCTGAGATCTGTCACCTCTCCAGAGCAACGCGCAATAAGAAACGTCTCCTTCGCACCAAAGCAGGGGCCAAACCCAGTGCACTGCTTGAAACCATGTGCTTCTTTGGAATAGCCATGCTTGTAAAAGAAGTACAAGGGAAAACTACTACAGACTATTTGACTGTTGCTTTTATAGACTCACATGGGGAGGCAGAGAAACAAAGAGCTTTGCAGCCAGAATGTGGACCATTTGTCTCAAGCACTAGAGCTGGGGTGATCCCACCAGCAGGAGTCCTGAGTCATCCTAATGAGAGATCATTCCAGACCTGTGAGTCAGCATGGAGAGACAAGTAGGTGAAAGCACTTGAGAACAGTGATTTGGAGAGAGATTAAGTGTTTGTGACTGGGAGGGAAGGGGAAGGGAGGGGAGGGATGGAAGAGGAGAGAAGGGGAGAGAAGCGAAGGGGAGAGATGGGGAGGGGAAAGATGGGGGGGGGGGGGGGGGGGGGGGGAATGGAAGGTGAGGGAAGGGAAGGGGAGGGGAGGGGAGGGGAGGGAAGGAGAAAGCGAGAAGTTAGAGGAGGAGGAAAAAGGAGAGCTAAAAGGAACAAAAGAATAAACCAACATTCGGGGTGCTGATGCAAGTTACAATTGCAAACGTGAGGAAAAAGATAAAGCTTGGAAAGGCAACTAATGAGCTAAACACAAAGCAATCAGGAGATTAATGCACTCCAGAAAAAATGAAAATAACAGAACACTTTGAAAATCACAATAAATAATATGTCTAGGGCAGAAAGAACAAGAAATCATGAAACACAGCACAGGGAAGTTAAGTAACAAATGGTTACAAAGCAACACTTAACACATTTGCAAAGAAAAACACACTTTGCAATAAACTCTAAGTATATAGGAGGGGTGGCTGGGTGGCTCAATCCATTAAGCCTCTGACTCATGATCTCATCTCAGATCATGATCTCACGGTTTGTGAGTTTGAGCCCGGCTTTGGGCTCTGTGCTGACAGCTTGGGGCCTACTTGGGGTTCTCTCTCTCTCTCTCTCTCTCTCTCTCTGCTCCTCCTCTGCTGGTATTCTCTCTCTCAAAATAAATAAATAAATAAATAAATAAATAAATAAATAAATAAAACAAAATCTAGATATAGAAGATAACTCTGGACTAGGCCAAATTAAAGAGAGAATAAATAAAGTATTCATCTAAGAGGGATTCACCTCTATTGCAAAACATAAAGATACAGGACAGAGAACACTCTAACTGAAAAGAGGCTGAATGACAATTAATCCAACCCAGAGATTACAGAAGAAATACATACCATAAGGGGCAGAGAGATCGCGGAAGTTGCCTCAAGCATTAGGGACGGTATTTTGGGAGATAACGGATGACGGGATTAGCCCTGTAGGCTCTCAGAGAGGGCTTCGAACCCCAGTGTGTTGCCAGGCATGTGACAGAAGTGTAAGAAGTCAAGGGACTGTGAGTTGGTAAGATGTTTAAGGACCATGGATGCTCTCAGCATGCAGAGGCAGTAAGGACGGGACCGGGACAAATGTGAGCAAACACCTTACAGACAGAGCAGCCCACGTGGGAACACAGATCCATTGTTAGGAGATAGAGTTTTAAGAGAGAACCAATAAATCTGGACTTCTAGGTCACAGCTTCTAATTTTAAATGTTGGCAAACAATTTAAAATAAGGAGCTGTACGCAACAGGGCAGGCCAAAAAGCACTGGCTGAAATTTGCACTGCTGACTTCAGAGAAATGTGTGCAATTAGTGGAATCTTTATAGCTCTGAATAGGCTTGACGTGACTCTGTGGGTTTCTCTGATCTATCTCCTCTCTTGTCAAAACCATGCTTTTTAAAGCAATATCGCAGCATCTGCAAAATGCAGTCTGTATTGTGACTCTAACAGACTTCCTTTCCGCCCACGGAGAGCGGGAGGGTTGTCACCTTACCCCTGGTGTCACGAGCCATGCCTGAGATTTTGTTAGGTTGGCCAAAACTACATCTCCAAGTTCCAGAATACTTACACATGATAGCTTCCTGTGAAATTATACTGGGCCTCGTTGTTTTCTTTTTACTAAGGAGAATTTAACTAAGATCAGCCACATGTTCCTTCAAAAATAAAGACAAAATCAGGCTCTGGACTGACAGTGCACAACCTGCTTAGGATTTATTGTCTCTCCCTCCCTCTCTCTCTCTCCACCCCTCCCTCACTTGTGCCTTCTCTATCAAAATATATAAACTTAAAAAAAAAAGGCAAAGTATAAATGAATTTTGAAATAGTCTGTGCTCTTCTGCCACAGTCCTTTTCCATAACTCCCGAGGGAGTTAAATGGACACCGGAAAGATATTAAAGTATTGTAAGTTATTCATAATTTATTATCTTTCTGGAGAAAAAAAATTTTTTTTCATTTTTATTTTAAGATTTTATTTTTAGGTAATCTCTACACTCAACGTGGGGCTTGAACTTACAACCCTAAGATCAAGAGTCACCTGCTCTTCGGACTGGGCCAACCAGGAGCCCCAGAGACCATCTTTTATGACGGTCATCTTACCGCTTGGCTTTGCTCATTTTCGTTTCTTCGAACACGACTGCACACAAACGCATCATCTAATAACCAACTTAGGCATCGTAAAATAACAGGTGATGATGAAAATCACGTCTATGTTTCTTACAATGAC
Source organism: Panthera uncia (assembly GCF_023721935.1). Lineage (NCBI taxonomy): Eukaryota > Metazoa > Chordata > Mammalia > Carnivora > Felidae > Panthera > Panthera uncia. The sequence goes on along the minus strand of NW_026058095.1, from coordinate 26,611 downwards.
AGTAAGTATTCCAGTGAGCAATCAGTTGCTGATTTTTCCTCATTTCCTATACAGCAGTATATAAAGTGGTAGTGCTTATAGAATGAAATACAGTATAGGGTTATTTTGATGACATTTGTGTGAGACGAAGGAGTTACCCTGCTCAGTTTAAGTGTCTTGATTTTATTTCATCTAAAGACACCTTATTTTCTTTAAATATTTTACTTGAAAATATTTCAAGGTTTCAGTGAATAGGAGGAATGTCTCAAGCATTATGCTGCTGTAATAAATCACTTAAATTGCCAGGTTATATGTTACAGCTTTGGTGGCTTGAATATTTATTGTAAAGCACCCAGTCTCATGATTTCCATTTTTATAATTAAGAAGACCCGGAAAAATCATTCTAATTGCTAAGGCAAGAATGATAGCAATGTATTCTCAGAATTTTGTCAAAGTCCCTAGGTATTATTCTCTTTGGTGAACACAGATCAGAGGAAGAATGATTACAAGAAGCTAAGTCCCAGACACTTTAATGGTGACGGGGGTTGGGTCCTATTAGGCAGGTCCTAACTTTCAATGCACAGTCATCTTCGTTGGTGCATTTTTCTATAATTGTTAACGTTATTTCTCAGTCTTAACCCGCAAAATACTTCCTTCACGGGAGGCAAGGAAGCCTGAGTTTGGAGGTCCCGGTATAATTCTGATGGCACTATTGAACAAGAACACTGGCCTCAAACCTCTTCTATCTACCTCTTCTCTTTAGTTTCAATCTGTTACCTTCCTGAACTTTTACGTCAATCCACTCTTCACTCTTGAAAGACCGCAGTCCACCTACTAGTTATGCTAGACAGTAATTTGACTTTGCTCTTTTCCCCTCCAAAGTGTCTCATTTTATATTGCTCCCAAGACCCCAAACAGTTAAGTGATCCTTGACGTGAACTCACCATTTTCTCCTCTGCCTTTCCATCTGTCACCCACTCTTGAACATCTCCAATATACGCCTTCACCAGAGTCGTGCCTACACTGGGGCTCTTACTTACATTTTAATCATTTTCTCTATCAAATCCTACGTCTACCTCATTTATAGCCTTCTTAAATCTTTAATCTGCGAGCTTCAGAAGATCCAGAATTCTGCTGCTACACTGTGTTACCTCTGCATTTTCCACAGCTCTATATTCTCGACCTTTTCCTATAACCTTTGATGGCTTCTTCATCAGAAACTCTCACTTAGCAGCTCCTATGTTCCATTCTTGCTATCTTTTTAACTTCCTCACACCCTTCTATGGAAACAGCCCCATCAAAGAAATCACAGTGCAATGTACCTAATTTCATTGTGTTTCCATGAAGCTTGTCTCACCGAATCACCCAACATAAAGCCCGAGTCTGTGCCAGAAATTGTAATGGAAACAGCATACAGAATGGTATACTGTAAACAGGACATCTACCATTAAATGTTTACTGAGTTGGTCACCCGAGGTTAATGTTTCGAACATGAGTTACTATTCTATGCTGTAATAAGGGCTGACTTTAACACAGAATGAGACAGCAAGGCCCCCTACGTTTGGAAATCTTCATCTCTGCTTTTTGTAGTTCTGGCATTTACGTTTCCTTGCTTTTACCAGTGTGGATACCAAGAAGCTCCCTCCCACCCTCTCATTTCTGCTTTTTAAAATTTTTTATTTTTTTAGTTTATTTCTTTTCGAGGCAGAGAGAGCAGGGGAAAGAGAGAGAGGGAAAGAGAGAATTCCAAGCAGGCTCTGCACTGTCAGCGTAGAGCCTGATGCAGGGCTCAAACTCAAACACCGAGAGATAATGACCTGAGCCACAAGCTCAACCGACTGAGCCACCCAGGTGCGACCCTCCCCACCCCCGCCCCACCATTTCTGCTTTTGTCTCCTAAGGTCTGGAGCACTGGACAACCAATTTTATGAAAATAATGTACAAAAAGTAAATAGGCTCAGAATCTGATCCTCATCTTTAGGGTGGTAGGAGTTCATCCTGAAGGCATGTTGTAGAAACGTAGTGCCTGGATTTGGGGACCCATATTTTATCCCCTCAAAAGCACGTTTTGTATTCATAGTGCACACCCTTTGTTGACAGTTGGATACATGGTTCTGAATGCAGATGTTATTTAAAAAAAATTTTTTTTTTTTAACGTTTATTTATTTTTGAGACAGAGAGAGACAGAGCGTGAACAGGGGAGGGGCAGAGAGAGAGGGAGACACAGAATCTGAAACAGGCTCCAGGCTCTGAGCTGTCAGCACAGGGCCCAACGCGGGGCTCAAACTCACGGACCGTGAGATCATGACCTGAGCCGAAGTCGGACACTTAACCGACTGAGCCACCCAGGCGCCCCTGCAGATGTTATTAAATCTGTCAGTGAGGTATCTAAAGATATACTAAAACTTTTTTAAACTTTTATTTTTGTTTTTCAGAGACAGACAGAGAGAGACAGAGAGAGCACACACGAGTGAGATAGGGGCAGAGGGAGACAGAATCCCAAGCAGGCTCTGCACAGAGCCCAAGGTGGGGCTCGATCCCATGACCCTGGGATCATGACATGACCTGAGCCAAAATCCAGAGTTGGTCACTCAACCAACTGAGCCACCCAGGCGCCCCTAGATATGCTAAAACTTTATTCCACTTCTGAAATGCATGACCACTCATTTTGATATAGAGAATAACTTGAAGCCTTTTGGGAATGGTGATATTCTATAACAAAAAAGTTATTTTTGAAATTTCAATAAACGGAGTTATTTGTATTTTTGTTTATCCCTTACAAGTAAAGTTCTGTGGGCTGTATGTCAAGAGATTACATTTCCTGTAGGCTAGAGATATTTGAGGAAATAAAACAAAAATGCGTTTTGTGCACACTTAACTTTGTAAACCTATACTTCTCATCTCTTGAAAGCAATTAGAAGTAGGCCTGGAGCCAGAGCAAAGGGGTGGACCTGAACGCACACATGGAAGGTTCCGGAAATTCTGGAAAACTAGGACTCCCAAGCATTAACTTTTTTTTTTTTTTTTTTTTAATTTTAGAGAGAGAGAAAGAGAGAGCTCACCCAAGTGTGAGAGAGGAACAGAGGGAGAGGCAGACACAATCTTAAGCAGGCTCCAAGCTCAGTGCGGAGCCTGACTTGGGTCTCAAGCCCCCAGTCCTGGCATCATGACCTGAGCCAAAATCAAGAGTCAGACGCTCAACCGACTCAGCCACCCAGGCGCCCCAGGACTTCCAAGCATTAAATTAATTCCACAGTACACAAGGAATATAAAGCCAATGCATTCATTATTCACAGACTAAAAGAACGTCAATGTTTACCAGGAGATCCTTCACGCTCTATTGAATCTTTTGGGGGAAACATGTGCTTTGACAACAGCTAGCTACACTATAATGTTTCTGGAGCTGCCATAGGGAAGTCTCTGATATTTGGTTTCCCTGAAAACCAAGAGAAGTCTTCTCATGACTCCTCCGAAGGAGAAATCTCTGTAAAGCCAAATATGTACACGAGCGGAGTCTACTCCGCTGTTGACCTCCTGGGACAACAAAGAGCCCAAGTTCTCCTAACTGGAGTGTTGCTGAGCCCCCGTGTCCCTGACCTGTCGTGGCCACTGTGAGGAAGGCTGGAAGGCGGTGTGGCTGGAACGTTCACCTGACCCCACTTCACCTTGCAAAACGTGAACCTGAGTGTCAGTGCTTGGACACAAACTGAGTTGTGTTTCTTCAGAGCCTGTAACACTGAGCCATCAGAAACGTCTTATTATTACCAAACTGCTTCTGCCTGCTCTGTGCTCCTCTGAGATCTGGAAGGCATGCACATGAACTAACATTCTAGGCCCCCAGTGAAAAGTTCACGAAAAAGCTCTCCCACTCTTCGTCAGGAGCTATCTACGAGGAAGTCTCGGCCACCAGTCTCTCGAGACAAGAAACAGACAGCAGGAAAGGAAGAGAAAGAGGGGCTGGGGTTTGTCAGCTCCGGGAGGCCCAGGAGTTCCGCGCCAGGTGTGGTTAGTAGTGGCGAGGACAGGAGTCACCCCGGCAGTTTGAGATGAAGTCGCCCTCCAAGAAGAGAATCAGGAAGATCCCAAACATGATGGATGAGATGAGTTATCTGTAGAAATGACATGCCCTAAGGACTAGCCAAAAAGACCGTGTGCAGAACTTTAGAAACACCCTGAGGAATTCGACAATAGCAGAAGCTTGATGGTATCCATACATTTCCGGCAACAATCTAATCAAAGTAAATGGATGAAGCCGTAACACAATCAAGCGGTAACTTAATCAGTTATAGTGAATAGATGAAGTACTCTAATCACAATCAATTGTATTGTCGAGCACCTGAAGAAAGAGCGGCCAGAAGGAAGTGGGAAGCCCGGGATTTGTCTGTGACTCCAGCTCCCTCCAGTGTGGGAAACGCAGCCTCAGCAGTCAGCTGGGCAAACAGGTAGGACCCGGGGCTGTTTCCATGGTAATGGGGATTCCAAAGGCTGGGGCGCCTGTCCTTTCCTCCGAGAGAGGAGAGCACTTGTCAGCAGAGCAAGGAGTCCTTAGCAGTTTTGAGGCCAAAGGAATCCAGTTTTAGAATTACAGGGACAGCTGAAGAACAGAATTAACAAGGTAACTGGATAATATTGGCTCAGTAACCCTTTATGGAATGCCGGCTGTATTCAAGCCGCTGGCCTAGGAGCTGGGGAGTTCGTGGGGAACAAGGAAATCCTTGCCCGCATGGAGCATGTGTCCTAAGGAAGACAGATGTGAAACAAGTGACTACACAATAAATTATTTTGTTAGAATTGTGACTACTTCTAGGAAGAAAATACACAGAATTTACTTGAACAGAAAAACATCACAGGCCTCTGAACCGACGGGACATCCAGAGATAGCTTTTATGAGGCTCCGTTAGGCCTATCTCACAAAGGGAAGGAGATGGACAAAGACAAGAATAAATACAGGCTGAGGAGTAAAATCAGAATAACACCATGAGTAAAGAGGGCAACAGGAAGTAGCTCGAGAGTGATCTGTGGCGAAACAATTACTCACAGAGAGACCATTTAGGAAGACTATTGCTAATGTTCCCTTGAGAGTAATCCACGTCCGAAAGACGATCTACAATTTAGAAATGAACAGCTTTGCTATTTTTAGAGCTGGGAAGAGCTGGGAAGATTTTACACCCCTGGCGTTGACCATGGATCAAAATTACCTACGTGCGCTCCCGAAACAAGAGTGCGGGAAACGTGCTGTGGCTCGAGTCCCAAATCGCAAAGAACCGGACAGTCACCTACAGCAGTTAGACCCGCATGGGGATGGAAGTCCATCAGGCATACGGTAGAATGACTGCAGAGCGACGCTGACTGACAGAGAGCATTACCCTGTAATTCCGTATCTGAGGCAGAGAAGGGTTATGGAAAAGTTTTCGAAGCAGAAATTGGGCAAATCGAAACCCCGTACGTTCTTGCAAAAATACAGGTAAAATATTTGGAGAGAAGCTCCAGGGATTGTAAAGAAAACCAACTCATTGACTGGGGCCAGTAAGCATTAAGCATTATAAGCCTTAAGTAAGCATTGATTCTTTAAGTCTGTGCTCCTTAAGCTTTTATTAATTATTTATTTAGGGTGTTATGCTAAATGTTATGGAGGGTTCTTACCAAATCTTGCCTTTTGGAAGTTTACGGTTTAACATATGCAAGAGTTGGTGAGGAAGCAATTCAACCCAAAGAAAGTCTGCAGAAAAGAACTGTAAAAATGAGAAGGAAAGGAGGGAAGGGGGTGGGAGGGACTGAAGGGAGGGAGGGAGGAAGGAAGAAAGGAAGGAAGGAAGGAAGGAAGGAAGGAAGGAAGGAAATTCTAGGGCGCTGTGCACAAAAAAACCCAGCTAAATTCTTTTCCCTGGGTCTCTAGCTTCTGAAATCTTAACTTCAGTGAATGTTTTCTTCTTCATTCCCATCCCTTGTGAATTTCTCAATTTACATTCAAGGCAGGATGTTTCACACTCTGAGGTGCTATTTGCTTTGTTTGCATCTAAAAGTCTATTAGGGAGTTTTAGACAAGGAGCCTTCGTGGGAGTTATGGAGAAAAGTAAGGGTATCTCATTTGAAACAACTGTGTAAGTGAACCCACCGCTGCCCCAAGGAGGGGGAAGCAGGAATAAAAGGAGGTCTAAAAGTGAGGGACGGAAACACAGCGGAGAGCAGGCTGGACGGCTTTCAAAAGGCACCAGAGGCAAAAACAATGGAAGGGAAGCTGCAAGGAGACCGCTGCGATTATATTATTCAGTTAGGCAAGTAAGTAACGTTGAAAACCATTCAGAGTCACAATGTTTTCGACTTGGAAAGGGGTTTTGGAGCTCTGCCCACACAAGCTCCTTGTTTTATGTCTGAAGACACTGAGGTCCAAGAGAGTTCAGTCTCTTACCCGGGTTGCACATTATTTAGCAGCAATTTTTATTATTATGTAGTGCAGGCCCAGCATTAGAAACCAGGTCGCCTGACCATTCATTGCTCTCTCCCCCGCCTCACATGCCCATTCTATTTCAAATTAAGTTATTATTACAGCACGTTAAAAAAAAAAAAAAAAAAAGCACGACACATTGATTCTAATATAGTAGATTAAAAAGTTTTCTAAAACCCACGAAAATAGTCCATTCTGGAACAGTGGTTCACAAACTTGAGCTTGCTTAAGAGTTACCTGAGGGCTTCTTACAGCGAACATTCCTGGGCCTTGAACCTGGAAAGTCTCCCAAGCTTTCGGGTGATGCTGATGCGGCTGGCACACGTTTTTAGTAGTAGTTTGCTTAGCAGGGCTCCAAGAAATGGCTGGTATTTTCTTTGATAATTTTTTTAACGCCTATTTATATTTGAGAGAGAGTGCACAAGTGGGAGAGGGGCAGAGAGAGAGGGAGACACAGACTCTGAAGCAGGCTCCAGGCTCTGAGCTCTCAGTGCAGAGCCTGACCTGGGGCTTGAACTCAGGAGCTGTGAGATCATGACCTGAGCCGAAGTCGGACGCTTAACCGACTGAGCCACCCAGGTGCCCCTGGCTAGTGTTTATGGGAAGCCTACTCTGGGAAATCGGGGTGAGAGTAACCAACAATTTGCAATGAATGAACAACATGAGAATAATTACCACAACCCAAGTTGGCTGACTTGGGCTGGAGTCACCTCCCATAGGTATAATACAGTAAATAGCCTCGCCCACGCCAAACACCTTGTACAAACTCTTCTGGGACTGCAGGCTCCTCTTAGTCTCTCCCTACCTGTTTGCAGCTGGCAAACTCCTCACCTCCAGCGTTTCCTCCTACAGGAAGCCTTCCTGGCGTCCCTCAGGTTTCCACGGGAGCTCTTTTTCCGAGTTTCTCTTTGCCCTTGCCATCTCTCTGCAACAGCTCTTGCCACACTGGACTATAACTATGATTGTTGCTTTGAATGCCCACTTCCCCCCGAGACTTTAAACAACTCAGTCAAGCACAGCAACAGGCACATAAATATTTGTTAAGATGTTACAAAAATGAGGATAACCAGACAGAAAATATAGAATACATACCATAGAACTAATTCTCTGTGAGTGAAATTTGTGGTTTTTAATTCAGTATTTATTACCTTCCATGTATTATGTATCTATGTATTTATATATCCATTCTATGTGCCTATCTCATCTATGTGCATATCTTTCTATCGATTATCTATCATCTATCTATCTATCTTCTCCTTGGTAGACTTGTAAATAAAATGAAAACTTCTGTCAACAAAGAATAATAAACATTTTAAATGTAATGTTACATGCATCTTCCATGCAAATATTCACAAAGTGCCACCCATAAGTTTACCACCATCAATGATCATTCATTTATTGCCAAATCATTTCCTTCAGAGGTTTAATTCCTAGGATTTTACAATGGGAAGGAGCCTTTGCCAGAACCTAAGGTCCTTTCTAACCAATCTGCCCTTGGAGGAGGTCACTGAATTTATTTGATGACATCCAGGCAGGACCTAAATATCTCACTGTACCCAGCTCAGTTTTAAGACCTCTAATTTTGGAAATTTTGTCCTTTCTATTAAATCCATAATCCCACATCCCTTAGTTCTGTTTTTTGGACCTGTGTGAAAGAACATAATTCTTTGTCATATCAGTCCCTCAGGACTTTTTATTTTATTTTACTTGAGAGAGAGAGAGAGAGAGAGAGAGAGAGAGAAGCCCAAGCAACTCCACAACTTTGGGCTGGATCTCACGACCCTGGGATCATGACCCGAGCCGAAATCAAGAGGTAGATGCCTACCGACTGAGCGACCAGGCGCCCCAGTCCCTCAGATTTCTAAAGATAGTTATCATGTTCTGTTCAGCAGGGTTTTTTTTTTAGTTAAAAAAAAAAAAAGATCGAGAAAAAGGAAACTCATTTGTTAAGAAATACTTATCAAGAACATTTATTGATTCAAATGCAACTACATGTTTACTGTAAAAATATGATCAGAGATAGATATCTGAATATAAGCTCATTCAGAAGGGACATGTGGGAGTGTGCAAATCAAGTGTGATGTAAAAGTGAAAAAAAATACACACTCATTGAAGGAATTTTACTAACTGATTTCCCTATTCTATTTCATAAGTGCTTTTTGGTCATTGGTAATATCCTTGGTTCTATAGGTTTTTCACTTACGGAACTTTATTCATGTGAACATTAGCAGTACTATCAAAAGAAAATTAAAAAGGGCAATATGCCATCAAATGTGAGAATCCCGTTCCTAATCTCGTTTCAGGGGGACATTCCCACCCAGTTCAGGACAGAGCTGATAAACCTCCCTTCCCCTGGAAGTCTCCATGTCTGATAAAAAATGGAATACTTGAGTTTGTGCAGCTGTTCACGAGCTAATTATCTGCAATCATTTCTGATTACTTAATAGGCCGTGGTAGGATGTGTGTTTGTTGCTATGTTGAGTTTAGACATTAGGCTTTAATGTGCTGATATGGTTAATTGTTGCACTCACTGCCGCCTGCTAATAGACCATTCCTGAAAATGAGACCATATCTCAATGGAATTTGCTTGTTTATTTTAAATAAGTCATAACTACAAACTCAGATCCTAGATCCAGTGTTTACCATTTTAAGAATGCACTTTTTAATGCTGTATCATTTCTAATGCATTTAAATTATTCAAGTTGGGAGAAAACGCGTTATTAAACTAATGAGTCAATAACCAACTCAAATACTTAGATTTCACATTCTTCCTGCTCCGTTCAGCTTCCTGAATTGTTTTCTGCCATTGATAGCTAAATAAATTCTTCTTAAATGCGGCCAAACAAGCTGAATGTAATAACACAATAATGAGGAAAATATGCCTATTAAAAGCCGACGAGTATTTATTAACATGTAAACCAAGATGCCAAAGCTAGTGGTTGGGTGTGACCCAGAGGCATTAACACGGAAGGTAGATGAGGAATTGTTGCAAGGACAATGCTAATTTGCTTTGCAGTTTCCATTTCATGATGGAGTTTCGTCCAAAAAGCCAGTGTGTAGTGTTAAAAATTTAGAAGGCTGTTCTTTTGTTGACTATCCGTATATTTGTGTTTCTGATTGCCAACAATGGATGCAAAGGGCCCATACAGATGCTTCTGGAGTCTCTTCCTCTTTGCCTTGCTGTTCACAAGCTCTACTTTTTTTCCTATCATGCTTTCATATCTTCAGCTCTTTTAAACTTTTTTCCGTCTCTCGCTACTCTTTCATTAGAGAAGCCAACAGGATCCATAGAACAAGTAGAAAGCGTTTTAACTCCCAAACCCTCAGCTTTCCTCCTGCATCTTCCAAGAACAGGGTCCTTCCATCCTGTGCCTGCCCCAGGCCTTGTTCAGCACTGGATTTACCCCTTTTAAAGTAGACTTCAAGGAACGGGACCCTGCAGACTGTGCGGATCCATCGCGCTGGGTGAAATGGTGCGATCCTATGACCTGCTTTCTCAGAAACACTACACACGCAGAGCTTCAATGCACTTAAACCCAGGTCTCTTCTGCCATCAAAGAAACAGGGGGAGAAAAGACTAGAGTAATTGTACAGTGATTTATACTCCTTATTGGCATGTACGATTTCCATGTAGAAATAGAACACCTGGATTTTTCCAAACCTTTGCATCTCCTTCACGAATTAAGGTTCTTAGTAGTTCTTTTGTGTTTTCTATGTCTAAATTTTTGGTGCGTCACTGGGCACATAAAACTCACCCCAGCATCTCCTTCCTAATACCTTTTTTTTTTTTTTTTTTTTTTTTTTTAAAGTTCTGGGCTCTCTGTTCCCCAAACACAACATGTATTTCCTGAGGTGCCCACACAGGTCTCTGTCTGGTGAAATCAAATCCTTCCTTCGGGCCACTGCCATTGCTGTTTCCCCTCTGAAACCTCCCACAATAGTTGCAGGGATACTAGTAAGAGCATCACTGTAAATAATAAAGACAGTGGAATGAACTTGAGTCTTTAACTGCCAGGTGCTGTGCTAAGCCCATTAAATGGATACAACACTTTATCTTCAAAACAGCGCTGTGCAGTGGGCCCTTTGGTCCCGAGACTCATCCGATGAGTGAACCGGGGATTAGCACTCAGGAGCCAAAGCTTCAAATGTGTTCAGAGTCACATGGTCAAGGTCTAGGTAAGGGAGAGGGCAGGTCTTTAAATTGGCAGTCTTGAAGAACTCCATCTAATTCCAGACTCTGCGTAATTAAACATTGTAGCTACCCTTTCTCATCACACCCCCAGAATAGATTCCTTACGTGTTCAAAACGCCCTCTGTTTGCATAGCTAATCTAGCACGGGTCCCAGGGTACCCTGGCTTGCTCGCTGCCTGTGGGCTCCTTCAGGGGAGAGAGCGACTTCTTTATTTTCACATCCTCAGGACAAAGAACTGGCCCTTCTCAGAAAATCCATTTGTAGCGGTGAAATGGAATTAATTCTCCCTTTACAGATTTCTCTTCCTGTACATGCCCTATGTCCATTTTTTTCCCTGTACTAGCTTTCCTTCACATACATGATTTCAAGCCAAACGGGACTATTTGCTATTCCCCACACACCCTGTGCCGTTGCTGTTAGATACCTCTGTGTGTGCTGAGCTCACGCCTGAAATGCCCTTCTACTTATGCAAATCTTCGCCAAGGAGGAAATCCAATCGTCCGCTCTTTCCTGGAGCGCTTCTAGCTCCTGAATCGGATGGGAGCTTTCCTTCACTGTCCTTTCTGCACCTGACTTGTGGGGCTCTCATTCCTTTTAATTTCCCACCTCACTTACAGATGGGCAGGCGCTCCTTTCAGCCCACCTACTATTGAGTTTTCTACATAGTAGGTGCATGATAGAGATTAAATGAATTCAAAACTAACAAGGTATTTAAACCAGTCGACTTGGTTTCCTAGAAAATGAAGAGGTTCAAACTCATGGTGCGTAGTTACATTTTTTCATCTTTATGTTATTAAATACAGTGTTGGAGTAAGACAGCATTACTTTTATCTTTTTTTTCCTTCTCAATGAATGCATACTCTTTGATCTGATTAGTTTTGGCCTGTCCATTTGTAAGCAACTATCTATGGAATGCTAAAAAAGAAAGAGACAGAGACAGAGACGGGGGGGGGGGGGGGAGAGAGAGCGAGAGAGAGAGAGAGAGAGAAGGAAACTTTCATTTAAATTGCTGCAAAGATTTAACAGCTTTTAGACACTGAGGAATTTCTCTTTTATGATAAACCCGCAACACTCTTGTCAATGACATTTAAGTGCACTCGTGTTTGAGTAGCGGTAACGAGGTTAAAAATGTTCAACAGACTGACATTATATTAAACTTTTATCCATTAAATTCAACAGATGTTTACCAAGTTTCTACCGTGCACAAGGCACGATACTTGGTAAGATTCTGTGGGGAAGAAAAAAGAGGTATATATAATCCCTTAAAGAGGTGAACATCAGGAATGCTGCCAGGACATGTAACTGAGCCTGAGACACAGTATAAGCTCCAGAAGAGACAGCAAGTACTGTGCAACCCACAAAGGAAAAAGAGGTTACATCTTTTGGAAACTCATCAGAACATCTATTCTTTGATTTCACATGCCAACCTGCTGGCCACGGTGACTTGGAATATGTAGCGACAGGTGCCTTGAGCAAGTACACGAAAACAATGGGTTTAAAAAAAATTAATGGAAATTAAATAAATGAAAACAACAGAAGGCAGTGGAAATTTAACGTAAGTTTATTTTGACAGGGAAAGAGAACACATGTGTGTGGGTGAGCAGGGGAGGGCAGAGAGAGAGAGAGAGAGAGAGAGAGAGAGAGAGAATATCCCAAGCAGGCTCTACACTCCCCTCTGACTTGGGGCTCCACTCTCATGACACAAGACCATGGCCTGAGCTGAAATCAAGAATCAGACGCTTAACTGACTGAGCCCCAAGGCGCTTCATAAATTTGTAGACATTTTAATATTGCACATTTAACAAGATAGGTTTCAGGGAAAACATTAGCATAATTTTATCATCATACCACAGTTGTTTCCATTTGTGTATCTTAGGTATTTGTACATATTTAAGATGCGCAATTCTGGGAAGAGCACCTTTCTTCAATGCATAGAAAGGAGAAGAGTTTATCTCAGAGTGTGCGCACGAGCATGGCCTGTGTGACACACGCACATCTCCTACTTAACCTACGTTAACCAGGTTTCCTAAACCGGGAAATGAGAGATAACAACGACAGTAATAAAGCCTATTTCATGGGTGGTCGAGAGGATGAAGTGAAATGCTCTAGGGCAATGACAGCAGCTGTCACAAAGTAAGGGCTCAAGAAACAGTGGCTCTTTTATTTTTTTAATTTTTTTTTAACGTTTATTTATTTTTGAGACAGAGAGAGACAGAACATGAACGGGGGAGGGTCAGAGAGAGAGAGGGAGACACAGAATCTGAAAAAGGCTCCAGGCTCTGAGCTGTCAGCACAGAGCCCGACGCGGGGCTTGAACTCACGAACCGCAAGATCATGACCTGAGCCGAAGTTGGACGCTTAACCGACTGAGCCACCCAGATGCCCCAAGAAACAGCGGCTCTTAAAACCATCTTCCTCATTTCGCTTCCTACCTCATCCCCAGTTCTCCCCCATCACCAAAAGCCTTTATATTCATACGATACTGGTTTGAAAGACCAAGAAACAGACAGACGAACTCCAAAGACACGAAAACCAGGAGACCACACAGCATCTCCTGAAAGTCTGGCACGAGGATGAGCAGACACAGGCTCCGAAGGGTGACAGCCATGTCCCGGTCCTGCTGCTGCAGGTGTCAGAGCCACTGACGTGGGACAAGAACGGTACCTGCTTCCCTCGACCTGGAAGCATCAGGAGTCAGAGACACAATGGCTTCTGCCCTCGCCCCCCTGCGGAAGATGGCCTAGGAGCACCGGGCAGCCTAGGCAGTCACCTCTTTGCCCGGCCAGAAGCATGGAGCAGGGGCCACGGCAGGAATAGCATGAAGCGGACCGGAATCGCCTCGCGAGGGCTCCGTAACCTACACTGTCCCCGGGACTGAAGCCCGCAGCGTAAGGCGGAACCTGCACATTCAGTCAAAGCAGAGCAGCAGCAGGCTCGGGTAGACAGGCTCCAGAGATTCCTAACCTAATCACCAAACACCCAGGAGACAACAAAAACATCACCTCTCGTGCCCCAAACCAGGAGAGGCCCAATGGAAAGAAGACAAGACACTCAACCGGTGGCAATAATGAGGTGAACCAGATGTTCGGGTTATCCAACAAGGATCTCAAAAGTGCTTCCGGAATCAGTGATAAATTCTCTCGAAAACAATGGAAAAAATGGAAAATCTCCGCAGACAGAAGTTTCGCAAAAGAACCAGGTAGAAATTCCACGACTGAAAAAGCACATTCACCAAAATAAAAAAGCTTGCTGGAGAGTCTACCTAGTGACGAACACAGAAGAGACTCGGGGACAACAGCAATCTAACGAGCTGAGTAACATCTGTATCATCGCAATCTCCGAAGGAGAGGGGGGGAGCGTGGGGGATTGAGAAAATATTGGAGTGATTGAAAATCCGTAGGTATTACAGCTATCGCCTCTGACGACCGAGATAAAATGGCACCACTTTGCATAAAATGTAGGCAACCTGCATCTTAGCGTTCCTTCGACCCCTCTCTCTTCATGCTACGGTCATTGTAATCTACCTGCATACAGTACGACTCTTACAGGACAATGTTATATTGCTTTCAACAGTCCCATGTAAAGAAACCACAAGAAAATACGAAATACTTTGTGCTCTAGGTATTTGCCTTTTCAGGTTCTTAACGATTTCCATTTCCGTCTGGCATCACGTCAACAACCAAGGGCACAGTTACTCTCGCTGCTCTAAAGTCCTCGTTTGCTAATTCCCACATCTCAGTCATTGTGGCATCGGTCTTGGTTGGTTGTCTTCTCTCTGAAACTGGGTCACGTTATTCTGGTTCCTCTTATGTTGCATAATTTGGATGGAATCCTAAATATTACATGGAGGCGGGTCTGGATTTGGAATATTCCTCTGGAGAGGGTTGATGTGTTGGTCTCAGCAGGCCACTAATTTGGTCAGACTCACACTGCAAATTCTCTTAGGCAATGGATTAAATCTTGGTTGGGTTCTCATATCCTCAGCTGTTCTGTGTTCAGTCGGCCCCCACACACGAGTGCGGTTCAGGGGTCAGGCGAAGACAAGGGCAGAGCTGAAGCACAAAACTTGGGGCTCGCCATCTCAGATCTCTATCCCCCCCTTTTCCAGTGGCCGTGGTTGGCCAGAATGACCGTGGCCTCTTCAGGCCCCCTTTCTGCCAGACTTTGGCCTGCCCACTGGGTACTGATTTTGTTCTGCCCTCAGGAAAAAAAAACTAAAAAAGAAAAATGGGAGGTTACCTCCAGCTGGTCTCTCCTTCCAAGTCTTACATCAATCCAGAATCTGCCTGCTTTTGTTCACTCTCCAGTGTTGTCTGATTGTGGGCGGAATCTATTGATCAGGTTGTCCAGAATCTAGAGCTGGGCTCAGTTAGAGCTTGCTCCACAATGGAAGCATAAACCTCCTCGAGGTTTTGAGGGGAAATTTAGTCAAAACTCAAAATGAGGTTTGAATGAGTGCCATTTTTCAAGCATTCTTTCCAAATAAGACCCTGTTCTGCTTATCCATTTGGTTCATTGATGCTTCCCGGTACCATTTTCTTCATATACATCCTGTATATTTCTTATTAGAGAAGTATCAAATTGTATCAGACTGAAATTGATTGTCATTAAAAAGTTTCCTTTGTAATGTTTATTTTTGAGAGAGACAGAGCGTGAGTGGGGTAGGGGCAGAGAGAGAGGGAGACACAGAATCTGAAGAAGGCTCCAGGCTCCCAGCTGTCAGCACAGAGCCTGATGGGGGGCTCAAACTTACAGACCTGGAGATCATGACCTGAGCTGAAGTTGGACGAAGTCTGAGCACCCAGGCGCCCCTGGTTGTGTTTCATTTGCCGAGATTTCCTTGGCATTAATTTGCTAATTTATGGAAGCCTCATTTGAGAGGTGCCTTTCCCTCCCTGTGGCACAAAGAATCCACAGTTTTTTTCTGAACGCACAACACTGTGTATTTCACTTCAGATCAGCTGAGATCACCCATGGTCCAGCTCAGTTCCCGGTCTGCCTTGTGGTCACTGTCCTGTTCAGTTCTTCAGGTAGGATCACTGATTTTAGGTTGGTTCCAAATCTGTGTCTTCAGCATAGAGCTCAAACGCTGGCAAGAGGATACCTTATGTTCTGCCCTTGCTGATTTCATATGCTGATGATTCTCAAAACTCTGCACGGAGAATTTAGTGACAGAATGGGAGACAGGTTCAAGCTATCTTCTCTGCTGTCCTTTTTTTTTTTTTTTTTTTTTTTTTTTTTAATGTTTGAGAGAGAGAGACAGAGAGAATCCCAAGCAGGCTCTGTGATGTCAGCCCAGAGCCCAACAAAGGGCTGGATCCCATTAACCATGAGATCATGACCTGAGCCAAAATCAAGAGTCAGATGCTTAGCCAACTGAGCCACCCAGGAGCCCGTCGTTCTCTTGTTTTTTTTTTTTTTTTCCCAAAGTAGGCTTCACGCCCGATGTGGGGCTTGAACTCACAACCCTGAGATCAAAACCAAAGCTGAGATCAACAGTCAATTAACTGACTGAGCCACCCAGGTGCCCTTGTCCTTTTCTTTATAAAAAATCTTTTTACTAGACTGAATCAGCTCTGAATGGAATTTTCCACAAACATGCAGAAATAACCTAACATTGAAGTTTTCTTTAATTATATAGTTACCTGCACTAAATTTGAGGGGATAAAATAAGGGAGAGAAACTAAAATGAGAAATAAAAAAATAAAAGCACAGTATTAAGCTTTATAAATGGACTTATTTTTAAAAATTAATTTCAGATATTAAAATCAATCAGAAACATTTAAATCAACTTCTTTTTTTTTTTTTTTAATTTTTTTTTTCAACGTTTTTTATTTATTTTTGGGACAGAGAGAGACAGAGCATGAACGGGGGAGGGTCAGAGAGAGAGGGAGACACAGAATCGGAAACAGGCTCCAGGCTCCGAGCCATCAGCCCAGAGCCTGACGCGGGGCTCGAACTCACGGACCGCGAGATCGTGACCTGGCTGAAGTCGGACGCTTAACCGACTGCGCCACCCAGGCGCCCCTCAACTTCTCTTTTAAAGATATACAGACTACTTCTTCTGTTCTTAAATGTTACTTTTATATTCTGAATCTCCATAAGTTTCCATGAAAATGTATTAAGCTATCCAAGTATTTGGCTTATCTCTAATGTCTAAGAGGAACTTGATGTTATTGAAAAGAATACAGAAATATTCTTTTCCAGAGGTGATCTCATCTTAAATTTCATTTACGAAAACAAGAAGTACCTTTAATCATATGCTATGAAGAGTGGCAATCCCTGAGAAAATGACTCATTGCAGACAAAGTAATTAGCTATTTCACTGGACTACATAATCCTGTCAAAAAGAAAAAAACCAAAAACCAATCAATGCTTCCCCAAAGAAGTTACAAGAGGCCAAGAGCACACTAAAAATTCTTTATTGTCATTATTAAATGCATTATATAAACATGATAAGTGGAATATACTATACATTCGATGGAACACATATAGCCTTTATCAGGGTAAAAAAAATACACAGCCAAGAATGGAAAGCAGCATACATTAAAAAAAAAAAAAAGTGAACAGCTCTCATATATTACGGTCACTATACAATGTGCCAGGATGTTTTACAACCTTTCTATTAAACAAAAGGGAACTAAACATTATGTATGGTTTAAAGGCGTTAAATGCCAGATATTCCACAGAAGGAGAAAATATTAGCATCCTGGAATCATCTTTATTCCTGGTCCATTTTCTGCCCACTGGAAAAAATTGCACTGTTTTGCCTTCCCAAGAGGACACACGAAAAAATTCTTTCCGTTATTGGGTCCAATCTTCAACACCGTTCTCATGATAGAGCGTCTGCCATGGTTGCAGAATGGGAAGGACAGATCCGCCCACTACAGGGTTAAAACAGAAGGATTGGGAAGTTTGGATGCAGGTTAGAAACACGTACAGCCTAAGCCTGGGTGCATCTGGTTAGCGCATCCCGTGTTCCCTGCCACTGTTAATCTGACATTGGAAAATAGACAGAAGTCATTAGTGCTTGCCCTTCAAAAAAGCTTACATCCTGTACGAAGCATCTCTCCTGCAAATTTGCTTGAATCACACAAAAAACTGCCCAAATGCTCAGCTTCTCTTTGTCTACAGACATGTTTACAGGGGTTCTCTTGCTTTACTGAAAATAATTGAGAACGATCAGCATCTTGCTGCAAAGCCATCACCAGTGTTTCTGCTATGTTAAACCGATTAAGATCAAAGATTTGTTATGATTTTAATACTCAACTTCCTTCCTTCATCTCTTAGGAATAAAAAGAATCCAATACAGAATTACATGGATGAATTTAGGCAGATTCCACTGTATTACTCTTATAAACATTGGCCTCAAGGGAACTATAAAGCAGGCTGTAATATTATTAATTTTCTACCTAATATTTTTTCCATTTTGTCTACGAAAGCTCCTTGAGGGAATGTTGTCAGTTCAGTAGGATGCAGTCACTGCTCATGCAGGGGTTCAGACCCAGTCATTATCCAGTTTTCCTTGGAAAATTCCTTAGCAAAGTACCACACTGAAGACACAGGTTTTCAAGCTCAGTAAGCCCAGTCAGAAAATTTTTGCTCCAGCACTGAGACAGATCAGTATTTGCAGTTATGCACCAGATGTAGCAGTTGGTTGCAGAAATATGTATTTAAACATTGAAACCAGTCAGCATAGTGAGAGACTCACATTCTGAGAAACACAGAAGGTGAGTCGGAGGAAGACGGACCCCAGACTCTAGTGTCCTGTCCTCTCTTCACTTCCAGGGACACGCTCCCAGAATGGCAAGGGGGGAGGAACCGCCCTACATCTAAATTGTTGTTGTGCAAGCTTGTGTGATAGGATTCACTACGTTTACTGTAAATCCAAGGTATGTCTGTGATTCCCCCCCCCCCCCCCCCCCCCGTGTACTTCTCCCCAGGGCATACACCAAAGGTTTTGTGGAAGGGAGGAAAAACACGTTTGTGTCTTGAATTATTCGCCACCTGCGTAAAACACTCAGTCCCTTTCTACCTTTATAAACCAAGGACCACACATCTGCACCTGTGGTTACACACGGGCTACACCAGAATCATCTAACGGCTATTATTTGATTAGTTTTTCAGTTTCTGATGAAGCTCCTTGAGTTTTATGTTCTTCAACATTCAGGCTTTAGACTGAATGTCAGTGTGGCTCTTTAAAATTTAAAGGTGAACAAATTAAATAAATAAAACTTAAAGCTGAAAGCGGAAAACAAGATCGCTACTCATTACATCTTAATAATGGAAGCATGTGATGACACTACAGCGAGCTTGAAAAAATCTTACACGTACTTGGAAAAATCCGCACTGCGCTTGTCTAGGTAGAGGACAAGCGTAAAACTGCCTGCCCTTGTTTTCGCCATCCTTCCGCACAACGCGTAGAACACACAGGCGCTTGTGTTTACCGCAGCGAGGACTGCCAGCATTTAATGCACAGGTACCATCTGTCATGTTAATTCCAAGTTCACTGTAACGACAGGTTACAAAGTTACTACAGCCCAACAGCGCTAAAGGGATAATCCCCACCGCCTTCCCCTGCATTAGAATTCTGCTCGTACAGGGGGTACCCGGCTGCCTCCGTCGGTTAAGTGTCAGACTTCGGCTCAGGTCATGATCTCATGGTCTGTGGGTTCGAGCCCCACATGGAGCTCTGTGTTGTCATGACAGCTCAGAGCTTGGAGCCTGTTTCAGAATCTGTGTCTTCTTCTCTCTGTGCCCCTCCCCTGCTCACTCTCTCTTTCTCTCTCTCTCAAAAAATAAACATTAAAAAAAAAAAAAAAAAAAAGAATTCTGCTTGTATAAAGATGAGGTGCCAAAAAGGGGACCAGGGTCAATGGCACGTCATTCCACACACTGCTACCACATCTGTTTAATTCCTGTTTTTCTCAGGTAATCCTAACTTACCTCCAAAGCCACCTGTGCACCCAAAGCATGCAATTAACATTTCTGAAGTACGAAAACAGCTGAAATGTGTACCCAGCACACCTACTTTCCTTAGTTTTCATTTGTGATAACTGGTTCTTCCCTTACTCAGTAGTATAGGGTGGCCACTTTAATTTCCTCTAAAATATTCTCAAATTCAGTAGCTCCCCAGCCCCCAAAGTAACTAGAATGACAGTCTTCTCTAATTATTTCCTCATCGGTAGCAAGCTCTCGTGGATGGCTGTGACAAGGCCAAAAAGATCAGTCTTTCTATCGTCCATTTTAAAGACAATTTTCTACACTTTTCTTTGATCAAGGCTACTATAATAGTTGCAGTCATATTTCAGCAAGGCCTGGGCTGCCTGGCAGAGAAGAAATGTGTATTTTGTCAAGCCAGTAGGGAAGCTTTATTCTCCCCCACAATTAGGATCAACTGTATTAACATCCAGAAATAGCAAAGCTGGAAGGCAACAGGATTTTCTTTTCCATACTCCCTCCATTTTTCCGATGCCCCTTCCAAAAGAGGATACATTAAAATTTTAACTTCAAGAGAAGTTAAATATCTAGGTGGTGCAGAGAAGTCAAGAAACATCAAAAATGTGGGGCTGCCTGGGTGGCTCAGGCGGTTAAGCGTCTGACTTTGGCTCAGGTCGTGATCTCACTACTCATGAGTTTAAGCCCCGAGTCGGGCTCTGCGCTGACCGCTCAGAGCCTGGGGCCTGCTTGGAATTGTGTCTCCCTCTCTCTCTCTGCCCCTCTCCCACTCACGCTCAGTCTCTCTCTGTCTCTCAAAAATACATTAAAAAAAATTTTTTTTAATAAAAAAAAAAAAACAAACACTGAAACCAAAGCAAGTAGACCATAAATGTGCTTTTAAAGAAACTGTTAAGAGAAAGAAAAAAAAGGTAAAGAATATTGATAGGAGTGAAGTGATGCTTTCTTATAAAAAAAAAAAATACACACTTGCAAACAGTTTTCTACATTATTATGGAAGTGGCTGTCTTAGATAACAATTAGTTGAACACTTCCAAGCCATCTGCTTCAACCTAGAAATCTCCAGAGTTCCATATAGCCAAGAGAGGTTTAAACTCTTTCCTAGTAAAGCTTTCCTGGGGAGGGGCAAAGTGGAAGGGTGGAAGGTAGGATTCAGTTGGGGATAAAAGGCTCCAGGGGTCCCCTCTGGCTCCTCATTTCTGTCTTTCATTCCATTTTCTTCCTTGGTATAAAGCTAAAGAAAAACAACAGCCATATGCTCTCTTATCCCTGGCACTCAGAGTATGGGCTGCTGACTAGAAGCATCGGCATCACCTGGGAGAGCCTGAGAAACACAGAATTAGGGGAGCCTGGGGGGGGCTCAGTCTGTGAAGCGTCCGACTCTTGGTTTCGGCTCAGGTCATGGTCTCAGAGTTCGTGGGATCGAGCCCCTTGTCAGGCTCAGCACTGGCAGTGCGGCAGAGTCTGCTTGTGATTCTCTCTCTCTCTCTCTGCTCCTCCCCCCTTCTTTCTCTCTCTCAAAATAAATCAATAAACTTAAAAAAGTAAAAGAAATACAGAATTATCCACCCTGCTCCAGATCGCCTACTGAATTAGAATCTGCATGTTAACAAGATTCCCAGGTGATTCATATGCACATTGAGTCGTGAAGCAGAGTGAAAGTAACCAAGATACTGATGCCACTTGTGATCGCATCAACTCTATGCACAGCTAATCTTAATTTTATGATAGAAAACATCATCCAGGATAAATGTTCTGAGGAATCGAGGACTTCCTGGTTCCTCTTTGTTTCCATCATTATTTAAGAACTTTGTAAACTGTAGCAGAACATTTTCTTAGGTAAACTTAGCATAAGAATAGTTCAACTTATTTTATAATTAGGACCATCACTTTGAACATTAATAGACTATAAATGGTCTGTTAATGGATCAGGGTTGACAAATGTTTTCAGATAGCACATATTTTCGGCCTGTGGGTCTTAACAGTCTCCTTTGCGACTACTCAATTCTGTCTGATATTGTAGCATGAAAAGCGGCCATGGAAACTATGGAAACCAACGGGAATGGAATGTGTTCCAATAAAACTTTATTTATAAAATCAGGCGGGAGGCTGGATTTGGCTCTGCCAACCGTAGTTTCCTAAGGTAAAAGTCATGTGAACTGAGCAGCGCTTGATGCATAATAGGTTTTCAATAAATATTTGTTAATGAATAAATAACACTGAACACAGCTCAGATAAAAACTCTTCTCAAGAGAGAATACATCACCATGCACAACTGTGTAATTTTAAAATGGATAGGTTTTCAATGCTCAATTCATCATGGCTTAACTAATTTTACAGATAGGGTGATTCTTTATAATAAAACCACTGTCTACATTTTTTTGAACCCTTCAGTCTCACTGAATGTAGATTTTGTAGCTCAGTGGCATTTCAAGAATGAAAACAAACACAGGGAGGTAAAATGACTCATCCTAGCTGGCCCCAGGTGGTTCTCTTGGGGATCGAATACCCTGAAGGTTACAGGAAGCATGAATAAGGGGTGTTTCCCTGGTGTTAGAGGTGGCACTCTGCCAACCTTGATGTAACAGACGTGAGAAAATGGTAGTGATTCTGCCAGTTTTATTTCCTCACCCAAGCAAACCTCTGCACCAGCTCAGGAGAAACCTTCACCCAAACAAACACATGGATTCTCTGAATATGTACCACTGTGTTTTGTTCTGTATTTACACTAATTGGATCAAAGACTTGAAACTGTTTCTAGCAGGTACTCTGAACTGCTAAAAAACTGGTTCGACCATCTAATTCATAATCCGGTCACTGGATAAAACTCCGGTATATCCAAAGACCAATCCGAAAATATGCCTCGTCAACAGAGCATGTATCGTGTAGTGTAGTGATGGGATCAGTAATTAAGAGAACAAAAGGCGAATTAATTACCATATAATTATTAAAGAAAAAAAATAAACTGCCTATAAATTCTCTGAGTGGACCACCTGTTTTCACATACTAGGTTGTGAGCTTCTGCTGGGCATCTTGTCCACAAGATGAACACTGAAGCTGCCAGACAAGGAGAAAAATGAAATAAATGACAGTAATTTGCAATTTATTCCTTGTAAAGTAGCTGGGTGCAGAAGGGCTGCTGGGTGAATGTATTTCATCACTTGACATTTATTCTGCTAGTTGATCTTGATTGATTTTAGAGTCTCAGTCCTGGGGTTCTTATATTCAACACATACATAGGCTGCGGCGTTTCTAAGTAATGTTATGCACTGTGATTAATCATATGACCCTATTACTAATGGCTTATGAAGAAATCATTTAAATTTAAGGTTACAGTAATGTTTTTTTAAATCCCTAATTCATTAGTTAAATTGTCTAAGATTTTCTACAAAGCACTAAGGAAACAAAAATATGCCAAGATATTTCAGCTGAGTACAAAGAATGCCACCACACTAAAATGATCACATCTACATCTTTGCTCTTAAGCTACAGAAAAGACTTAACAAATGACTTTCTTACAGGATGGTCTCCCAACTCAGATGCTCCAGACCCTACCTCCTTCGTGACCTCTGATTAGGGTGTTAGATGTTAATTAGATGTTAATTGGGATTAAAATGTAAAGTTAGTCCTGATCCAGTCATTTAAATGCTTGGCCTCCATAGCTTAATTCAAACATCTGCCATTTCTTAGTATTATGGACACAAGTTAAAACAGATATTATAAATGACTGTGAATGAGATTTTTTGAGAGACGGTCAAGGAGAAATCATCAAGACTAACCGATGGCAAATTTAGTGTCGTGACAGGAAACTGGAGACAAAATCATGTACTGACCACACACCGCCTCGGAAATCTGTTAGCAAGTAAGCTCGAACGAAGGGTTCCCAGAGCCTGGTCTGGACCTGCACATCAAGTGGCCCCTGGTGGTGCGGCCCAAGGGAAGAACCTTCCACTCAGCCAGGACACAGCCCATCGGTGGAGAAGCCAGTAACGCAAATCCCGCCTGCGATCGCATGAGATCCCACGCACACCAACTCTCCCTCTGCCTCTCTCCCGCTGGCAAGACAACACCCATGGGAAGGAAACGCTCCAACTTCACTTTATTTAAAAACGCAGGATGTACGGCACCTGCTTTCTGAAGGAAAAAGGAAAACACAGCTTGAAAAAGAAAACTGTGGAGACATGCCTCTCTCTGACGGAGGCCCAAGAGCAGGTGGCCAGAGTAGAGAAGCCCCAGATAAAGATCTAGAGAGTGTGGACAGGTAGTTCTAGGTGCTGCCGTAATCACAGAAGGGGGACATCGTTTAGTAAAATTTCTCTATCTCCAGCGACAGCCATTGGGAGGCTGCATCTAGATGGGAAGGTGAGAGTCTCAAAACATACCTGGTCTGCCTGTATTCACGAATTTGCAATGACAACTTTTCAAGTTCAGCTACAACTGTGGCACACACGCTCTCTGGGCCTTCGTGGCTGAAACACACACCATCCCACACGGCTGGAATACAGCCACCTTCTTCGGCAGCAATGCTGCTGAAAGTATCTCCTCTCTCTCTCTTTAGAAGACACATACCAAACTCTCATGACTAACAGTCTCCCTTTCGGAAGAACTATCTTTCTTTGGAAGGAAATATAAAAAAAAAAATGCAGGGGCACCTGGGTGGCTCAGTTGGTTAAGTTTCTGACTTCGGCTCAGGTCATGATCTCACAGCGTGTGAGTTCTAGCCCTGCTTTGGGCTCTGTGCTGACAGCTCAGAGCCTGGAGCCTGCTTCGGATTCTGTGTCCCCCTCTCTCTTTGCCCCCCACTTCGCGTTCTATCTCTCTCTCTCTCAAAAATAAACATTAAAAAATGTTTTAAAATAATGCTAACAGTGGTAATTGCTATCAGGTGATATTTTTCTTTATACTTTGCAGTATTTTCCAAATATTCTGTACTGAGCACGTACATGGTTACAGTCAGAATAAAGTAACTTTGGGGATGCCTGGGTGGCTGAGTTGGTTAAGAGCCAGACCCTTGATTTTGGCTGAGGTCGTGATTTCGCGGTTTTGTGAGTTTGAGCCCCACGTCGGGCTCTGCGCTGACAACTAGGAGCCTACTTGAGATTCTCTCCCTCTCTCTGCCCCTCCCCAACTTGTGCTGTCTCTCTCTCAAAATGAATAAACTTAAAAAAAAAAAAAAAAAAAAGAGTAAAATAACTTTTTACAGATAGATGCAGAAGATTCTGCTTTTCATTCTCTTCCCTTCCCTAACATCATAAGCTAGAGAAAACACGGGAAGGAGATGGCTATAGTCATCTTTCCGGGTTTGATTCACCTTACCAACATCAATGCAGCTTCCTTAGCAGGGGCCGACTCTTCTGCTTCTCAAAACTTAATGCAAATACCTTCAAGATCAAGGTTAGAGGTATCATACCTGTTAGAAAATCCAGGGCTACCACTTTTGAGGTCTGGTGATGAGGAGTGGGTTGTTTTTAACTTTTTATAGGCTGGACTAAATAATTTGGACTGAGAACAGGCCGTAGGTGATCCGTTTACTCTGTTAGATGGTTGAGTTCTATGGTTTGCTCTCTCCTTGGAGGGGTGCAGTGGATCCCTAAAACACATGTCAGTCGGAGGAGAGTTTTGAAATTCTCTGCCTAGTATCCCACTTTGGCTTGTTTTTCCTTCCAAAGCACTGGATTTATTGCTGAAATCAGTCAAGACAAGGGTTGTAGTTCCAAATACTGTTCTCCTGTTGACCTTCACCTCTGTACTTGGTTTTCCAAAACTATTACAAGGATACTTCACTAAGCTGTCAAAGGCAATAGAATTGTCTTCATTGTTGATTATTGAATCTGGAAGGAGAGAGAAGTGATACTTCAGAGTTCCTAGAAGTGTGATAATAATATATATTGACTATTTGAAACATCTTTTAAAAAAAAAATTTTTTTTTTACATTTATTTATTTTTGAGAAACAGAGTGAGACAAAATGTGAGTGGGGGAGGGGCAGAGAGAGGAGACACAGAATCCCAAGCAGGCTCCAGGCTCCAAGCTGTCAGCGCAGAGCTGGATGCGGGGCTCGAACCCACAAACCGCAACATCATGACCTGAGCTGAAGTCGGATGCTCAACCGACTGAGCCACCCAGGTGCCCCGAAACATCTTTTTATATCATTAAAACTTTAAAAAAAAAAAAAACAAAAAACCTTTTAGTTCACTTATGATGGTGAATGCATAGAACTATCAACACAGCTAGTTTGGACAATTCAGGATTAACTGTCTTCTCGTTAGGAAATAAAGTATCATAGAAAGGGCAATATTTCACCAACTCCTAGCAGCGCAGAGGTGGCTTTAACAGAGATTTATATTTGCTTGTTATTATTTTTTTACCATTTAAAAGTCATTCAGCTACCAATTTTGTTCCTATTAGGCAACACAATAAAGCAGTGGTAATTAAGGGATGGTATACAGATCAGCAGTTAGAGGCCTGTCTCTGGATTATCAGGAATGTCTCTGTGAATGACACATATTGGGAAAGGCTTACTGAAATTAAACAAAGATGAATTACAAAGACTTGACATTAATTAAAAATGTTTCTTTTTTAGAAATATAATTTATTGTCAAATTGGCTAACATACAGCGTGCTCTTGGTTTTGGGGACAGATTTCCGTGGTTCATCACTTACATACAACACCCAGTGCTGATCCCAACAAAGGCCCTCCTCAGTGCCCATCACCCATTTTCCCCTTTCTGTGAATGGCACATAATGGGAAAGCCTTATTAAAACTGGACAAAGATGAATTACAAAGACTTGACACTAATTAAAAATGCTTCAACAAAGCATCCTAGCATTTTGGAATCCATACTATGTTCTAAATTGTAGTCTTTCGTACTCAGAAAAATAACAAGAAAATAGTTAATGGGATGCAGAGAGGCGTTTCAGAATGTTGGAATGAATGAGGAGGCCTCAGACTGTGGTCTTCTGAGGGCTCTGTGCTGAAAGATACTGAACGGGGGGGAGTGGATAGAAAGAGGAGGCGTGGTCCCTTCCAGCAATGCT
>NW_026058094.1:0-71221 GCF_023721935.1 Panthera uncia | reverse complement strand
ATATAATATAAAATATAATATAATATAAAAAAAAGGGCCAAACATAAGAGACTCTTAAGTATAGAGAACAGAGGGTTGCTGGAGAGGTTGTGGGAGGGGGGGATGGGCTAAATGGGTAAGGGCCTTAATGAATCTACTCCTGAAATCATTGTTGCACTATATGCTAACTAACTTGGATGTAAATTTAAAAATTAATTTATTGATTAATTAATTTTTAAAAATAGGGGTGCCCGGGTGGCTCAGTCGGTTAAGCATCAGATTTCAGCTCAGGTCATGATCTCGCGGTCCATGAGTTCCAGCCCCACGTCGGGCTCTGTGTTGACAGCTCGGAGCCTAGAGCCTGCTTCAGATTCTGTGTCTTGCTCTTTCTCTGCCCTCCCCCGTCTCACACTCTATCTCTCTCTCTCTCTCAAAAATAAATAAACATTAAAAAAATTTAAAAATAGAACTACACTATGACCCAGCAATAGCACTACTAGGAATTTATCCAAAGGATACAGGAGTGCTGATTCAAAGGGGCACATTCACCCCAATGTTTATAGCAGCACAATCAACAACAGCCAAATTATGGAAAGAGCCCACATGTCCATCAACTGATGAATGAAGAAGATGTGGTATATGTATACAATGGAATACTACTCAGCAGTGAAAAAGAATGAAATCTTGCCATTCGCAACGTGGATGGAACTGGAGGGTATTACGCTAAGCAACATAAATCAGTCAGAGAAAAACAGATACCATATGATTTCTCTCATGTGGAACTTGAGAAACCTAATGATGAACATAGGGGAAAGGAAGGGGAAAATGAGATCAAAACAGAGAGAGAGGCAAGCCATAAGTGACTCTTAAATACAGAGAACAGGAGCGCCTGGGTGGCTCAGTTGGTTGAGAGACCGATTTCGGCTCAGGTCGTGATCTCATGGTTTGTGAGTTCGAGCCTCGCATCGGGCTCTGTGCTGACAGCTCAGAGCCTAGAGCTTGCTTCTGATTCTGTGTCTCCCTCTCTCTCTGCCCGTCCCTCACTCATGCTCTGTCTCTCTCTGTCTCAGAAAGAAATAAACATTTTAAAAAATTTTAAATACAGAGAACAACTGAGGGTTGCTGGAGGGGGGTGAGGAGGGGTGTGTTAAATGGGTGATGGGCATCAAGAAAGGCATTTTTCGGGATGAGCACTGGGTGTCATATGTTAAGAGATGAATCACTGGGTTCTCCTCCTGAAGCCAAGTCTACACCGTATGTTAACTAACTTGAAAACTGATTAATTAATTAAAGGAGATAAAGAAAGAGGCCCAGGGGATTCTCGAATAGCCGCCTCAATACCATCCATTCACACCTGCATAAAAGATTGGGATCCAAGGAGACCGAGGGGAGACCAGAGAGGTAAGATCTTTGGGGGAAATCTCTCCTGACCCAGCACCTACCTGGAGACATGTATAGAAAGCCAAGGGCTGAAGCCCCAGAATTATTTCCAAATATACTGCCTGACAAGGCAGGAATTGGGCCTGGGTGCAGAGAGGTGTGGTGAGGTCTGGGAGGGCAAGGGAGTCAGGAAGAGGGTTAGCACCTACGAGTAGGGGGTAAACATGGACACTGGAGTGTTTACCAACTGCCTGGCACACAGTAGGTGCTCAGTAAATAGCAGTGCACTGTCCTCCTCACCCCTGCTGCTCCAGGGCCTCAGCCCTCCTGCACTTGTCAGTGCTTGAGGAGCTGTCTCAAGTCCAAGGACGGAGGAGCCCTGACCTCCCCTAGAGAAAGGAGCCCTCCCTCCAAAGGGACAAGACCAGCTGGGGTCCTGGGGAGTCATCTTGCCAGGTCCCATCTCCTAATCACTTCCCCGTGTTTCATCTCATGTAGGGTTGCCAAGTAAAATACAAATGAAATATGCCATGGGACATATTTATACTAAATAATTACCCGTGGTTTATTTGATTTTTTTAAATGTATTTGTTTATTTTGAGAGACAGAGTGTGTGTGCGTGCACGCAAACAGGGGAAGGACAGAGAGAGAAGGAGAGAGAGAATCCCAAGCAGCCTCCACGCTGTCAGCACAGAGCCCGAAGTAGGGCTCGATCCCATGAAGGTCAATCTCACAAACCCGAGGCATAATCAAGAGTTGGATGCTCAACCAACTGAGATCCCCCACCCCCACCGGCCCCAGGCGCCCCCCCCCCAAGATGTATTTGAAATTCAAATTTAAGTAGGCATCTTGTTTGGTCTTACATTGTTGTATTGTTTTGTTTGTTTCTTTGCTTGCTTGCTAAATCTAATCCCAGAACAATCTACAGGCAGGCAGGGATCAAGGATGTCATCGTCCCTACACCGCAAAGAAGAAAGTGAGGTCCAGAATTTCTTACAGTGCTCACATTCCCAGTGCCGGTGAGTGGGGGAGCTGGGACAAGACCTCAGATTTCCAGTTCCCAGCCTACGCTGCCCCCCACAACAACAGTTCCCCATCTTCTCATGCAGCAAAAACAGCTGAGAAACTTAGTACAAATAAAAATGAGACTAAAGAGGTACGTCCCTAACCAATGGGTCCTCAGGGTGGCGGGGGGGGGTGGGGAAGTGTTTGGCTGGGGAAACCCAAGGACTGTGTGTTTTGTTTCACACACCTTCACGTTGCTTGACTGGCCTCCTCGAGCATGTGCTGCTTTTGTGATTTTTTTTTAAGTTTATTTACTTGTTTTGAGAGAGACAGAAAGCATGCACATGAGCATGAGTGGGGTAGAGACAGAGAGAAACGGAGAGAGAATCCCAAGCAGGCTCCACAATGTCAGCACGGAGCCTGATGCAGGGTTCAGACTCATGAACCGTGAGATCATGACCTGAACCGAAATCAAGAGTAGGATGCTTAGCCAATGGAGCCACCTGGGCACCCCTGCCTTTGTGATTTTAAAAATAAGACCATAGGGGCACCTGGGTGGCTCAGTCGGTTGGGCAGCCGACTTCGGCTCAGGTCATGATCTCACGGTCTGTGAGTTCGAGCCCCGTGTTGGGCTCTGTGCTGACAGCTCAGAGCCTGGAGCCTGTTTCGTATTCTGTGTCTCCCTCTCTCTGACCCTCCCCCATTCATGCTCTGTCTCTCTCTGTCTCAAAAATAAATAAACGTTAAAAAAAATTTTTTTTAAATAAATAAATAAAACTAAGACCATAAATGAGGCTCCACATTGGAAGGGAGCAAAAGCCGGGTGTATCGGGGGAGTGGAACCCAGCACAAGGGAATGAACAAAGCTAAGTATTTCAAAGTCTACTCTAGAGCTTTCTCACACACCCAAGAACCCAGCTCGTGGAAGTAATCGGACAAAGATTCCCTTATGTGCGACCCGTACAAAACATGCTTTCAGAAAATATCGAATGTCACGGGAAAATACTCATGATGCTCAAAAGGAAAAGGACACCAAAGTGAGCGTGTAGTACTTCTCCAGATATAAATGCCTGTACAATAATAAAGACCGGAAAGAAGTTTGCAAAAACGCTCAGTGTGACTGTTGGAGGGCAGAAAACATTATGGTTCACATTTTCTTAATTCTCAGAAGGTTTTAAACGAACACGCATGCTTAAATACTCTCTTGAAATAAAAATAAAGATGCTTGAGTCCTGCATCAGACAGACTGCACCTGAATCTCTAAAGGCCGTGAATTCTAGAAATCTGTACTTGTTAGGCGTTTGGGACTCCTCTGTGCCTTCGCCAATTCCTTATAACTTGCCACCAAGAATCAAAGGCCAGAAGAGGGTTTGCTGGCACAAGTCTCTGCCCACCTGATTCATTCTGCCCCACCAGGTGGTTCTAGGGAAAGAATGGCTGCAGGGGAGAGGGGGCCCTGCCAGGGAGGAAGGGCGCCTCCCAGGCAAATGCTCCCCAGCATGTGACCTCCTCGAACTTGAAAGAAACAGAGCTCTGCGGCTCTATGGAAATGGCTTTGCAAACAAAATGGAAAGCAGGGCCTTTGAGACAGCCAGCCCCACAGCACACGCCCAGAGTCCCTCCCGCGGACACACAGTTATAGTCAAACAGGTGGCACCACCCAGTGTAATCCAATCAGAGTCTTATCTATGAGTTGACATCACTCTGCCAAGGGGCTGCATCTTGGACTCTGGAGTCCAGGAGGCCCATGTGCTTCGCGAGAAGAAATCTGTGCACGATCAAACCACAGCAATGAGTGAGTGGTCTGTAATCACCTTAGCCAGGGGTCTGGTGGCGTCTGGACAGAACAGGAGACAGAACACGTCAGCTTGAATACAGCTGAGAGTGGGTGGACCAGTGGACCCTTGAGGTCTACCCCCACCCTTGGCATGTCTTCCTCCCCAAAACACCAAAGTGCCCAACACGTCCTCCTACAGGTGCCACGGCCTGAGCACCCATAAAGGAGCTCAGCTGTTTAGCTGAGATTCCCTCTCTCTCAATCCATTCTTTCTCCCAAACTTTCAGCCCCTCGATGGGCAGGGCTTGACTACATATTAAGCAGAAAGAAAATGACCAAATTAATGCACAAGAAGGTGTGATGGACCCATAAACTGACCCCTGTGAGCCACAGGAAATGGGCAGGCCATGAAGAACATCTTGGTTCCTGCCCCCCTTCTGGGCTTGGGGCTCCCACCTCCCCCTGAGAGGTTCGGAAGAGAGGGTCTCTTGGATAACTGCCACCATCTAGAAAGGAGGCTTCTTCCTGGGCTGCCTCGGTGACCATCAGCAGGCCTGGAGCCCCGAGGAGAGACTCACGGGGCAATTACATCAGCACAGGACGCCTTTGTTTTGAGCTGAGGCTGGTTTTCCCACAAGCGACTGAAATAAATTAGAGCATTTTCAACGAGGGCGGTTGAAAGCAGCACTCTTGGAAAAATCACAGCATCTGCTCTTTATTGGATTATAACTAGGAGCAAAACACCCCAAACCACACAATCGCCTGCAAAGGGGGGAAAAAAATCAAATCAAATGCAACATTGTTGTAGGCTCTGGAAAATGTTTCCCCAGGAAAACCAGCCTGGGAACCTGGTCAATGTTCTCTAGCTCGACTGCTCCGGGAGACAGACACTGCTCCTCGGGGGTCAGATACAGTTTGTCTGCACACAGGCGGCCAGAGACACCGACAGACAGCCACACACAGGCAGGCTGGAGACAGGGAACAGGCACCCCAGTGCAGGCTGCCGCCACGGGGGTCTGTGGGGGCCCCACGAGAAGGTCCTATCTGCAAGGCGGCCCAGCCCAGGACCGAGCCACGCCGGGCCCTCTTTGCAAGAGATCTTTAAAAGTCGGTGGAACCACCCTGTTTGTGGGGCAAGCGATCCCCACCGTGCCCTGAAAGCCAGAGGTGGGACACCTTCCCTAGGGAGCCCAAGGAGGCATTAAATCCACTCTTCAGTTCAGCAGCTGGCTTGAAATGGAAAGAACACTTGGCTGGCAGACCAGAAACCTGGGTCATTTTAACCCTGCCACCACCGAGCTCCGTGAGCGTAAGCAAGCTACTTGTACTCCTTTGAGCCTCATCCCTCTTATCCATAAAATGGGTATTATCTTGTTTTCCCTGTGGTGTGGGAGGTGGGGGACAGTTGTTCATTAGCCTCCAATGAGAAGCAAAAGGAGACAGAAATGAGAACAGTGGTTGTTTGGTGGGGGTGGAATGGACCTGGAAGGGGCAGAGGGATCTCTCTGGGTGGATGCAGATGTTCTAGATCTTGACCCGGGGGCCAGGTCCTCGAGTATGTGCATCTGTCAGAATCAACCGAACTACGCATTTAAGATCTATGCATCACACTGTGTTTAAAGATGAGAAATAAAGTAGGCTGCCTGGGTGGCTCAGTTGGTTAAGCATCCCATTCTTTATTTTGGCTCAGGTCATGATTCCAGGGTTGTAGGATCGAGCCCCCAGTCGGGCTCTGCACTGAGCATGGAATCTGCTGAAGATTCTCTCTCTCTCTCTCTCTCTCTCTCTCTCCCGGGGCACCTGTGTGGCTCAGTCAGTTAAGCACCCAACTTTTAATTTCGGCTCAGGTCATGATCTCACAGTTCGTGAGATCAAGCCCCGCATCAGGTGGGGAGCCTGCTTGGGATTCTCTCTCTCTCTCTCTCTCTCTCTCTGCTCCTCCCATGCTCATGCTCTCTTTCTCTCTCTCAAAATAAACAAATAAACTTAAAAAAAAAACCTCTCTCAGGGGCCCCTGGGTGGTGCAGTCGGTTGGGCGTCCGACTTCAGCCAGGTCACGATCTTGCGGTCCGTGAGTTAGAGCCCCGCGTCAGGCTCTGGGCTGATGGCTCGGAGCCTGGAGCCTGTTTCCGATTCTGTGTCTCCCTCTCTCTCTGACCCTCCCCCGTTCATGCTCTGTCTCTCTCTGTCCCAAAAATAAATAAAAAACGTTGAAAAAAAATTTAAAAAAAAAAAAAAAACCTCTCTCTCTACCCCTCCCCTGCTCACGTGCACACACTCTGTCTCTTAAAAAAAATTAAAATTTAAAAAAAAGATGAGAAATAAAGTTACAGTGCCGAACAAATGAAATAAAGGAAACTCGGCTGGCCTGCTGGGAACAGGACACTCTGAAGCAAATAAAGTCTCACTTCGCCCTCGGATAGGAGATTATTTTGAAGTTCAGGTTCAATAGTTTCAGAAAACACATATGTTTGTGTCTAGTTCAAACTGGCTTGGTAGGTATTTAAGAAAAAAAACAGTTCAATTCAGAGTTCAGTTGAAAAATAATAATATTTGGATTCAGTTTTGGGTTCAGTGAATCGGGGCAGTGTTTTCCAATGTGGGGGTCATGGTTCGGTTCAGTTCAAGTTCTTGTTAGAGCGGCCCAGCATGGGGCTTGGCCCCTGGGACACGGCCAGCCTGGCCCACCAACCATTGTGTGCACACTTTCAGCCCCTCCAGATCAGTTTCGGTCAAGGGAGCCCTTTCCAGCCTCTCTCCTGCGCCTTCCAAAAAGAGAAACCAAAATACAAGAGAAAAAGAAAAGAGCTAAATTCTTTGGCTACGTAAAATCAAACTTGGGTCCTCACTGATGTGCAGGGTGGGTGAGAGGCGGTGGTCGGTCCCTGAGATGCTGCCACCCAGCAGGAGGAAGAGTAAATAATCATGACATCCAGGCAGCTTATGCCCTGGCCATAGGATGAGTGGGAGCTTCTGGGCCCTTCGGCAAGCAGTGGAACCCCGCGGAAGTGGCTTACCCGGTGCCGTTGTCAGGGGTGAAGACTATGCCCACAGCCAGGTCTACACAGGCAGTGGGCAGGTCTGAGAAGCCCTTGCAGACCACCCCAAGCACAGGGCGGACTCCTTCGCCCCGCACTCTCTGTGCCCTGTCGGTCCCAGCAGGCACACGTGTGGTATCCGAACTCTCTTCTACAGACTTGTCATTTCTGTTGAGAGTAAGGTTCCCAACTTTTATTTCTAAGACTCCCAGCAGGATCAGGCCCGATGGGAGAAGACAGAGCTCAGAACTACCAATGGAGGTTTCTGGACGCGGTATGGGAATAAAAATCAGGGGAGCCTACAAAAAGAAGTGTTACCTCCCCGCTCTTCCCTCCTTGCGGCCCCCTTCTCTCCAAGTCCGATTCCTCCCATCCTCAACCACAGAACAACGCACAGAAGCCCGGACCTCTACCCTCTGGCCCCTGCCCACCTCGTCCCCCACTGTCCCCTCCTTGCACCCCACCCTCCAAGCAGCCTGGAGATGTTAGGCCTCTGCGCATCTGCACATGTTATTCCTTTGCCCACGAGGCCCCTCCTCCTCCTTGTCTTCCTGAATAACTTCTTGTGGGTACTTCCCAGGCAGAGGCGGCCACTCCAAGCACACTCCGGCCTCACTCCTGAACCCATTCATGCATGCCTGGCACTCCTCCTTCCTGACAAATTCCCTCCCAAAGGGTTCCTCGGCCCCTGACACAAACAGGCTTCTGTCGGCAGGATCACCATGTGCAGTCGCACAGTTTACGCACTGCACAAAGGCACCCAGCTGAGGGGGTTAGTGGGATCTGAACTTGCAAAGCTGTGCTGCCGAGAGCCGTACACATCCAGAGAGGGCATTTGTCCTTAACTCTCGCCTGTGAAGGCAGTAGCCCTGCTCGGCAGACACACGCAGATCCCAGGAGTGGATGGGTGACACCTTGAGCTCTGTCTTAATGAGCTCGTCACTCATCCTGGTTGTGGTGACTTGCTGAGGAGTCTGTCTGCTGGGGGCCCAGGAGCTCTCACAGGCAGAGACGGGAAAGCTGGGGCTTCTCTCTGTAACACTGGCCCTGAGCTCGGCAACCAGCCTGGGGGGACAAGAGTTGCTTTTACCGGGTGGATCAAGGACCATGTGGATCATTTCGTTTGGGTTTTCACGTTCGTTTGAGTGTTTCCCCAGCTCCCCTGTCAGAACCCAACACCACTTCATGACAAGCTGTGGAGGTAGCTGATGCTGTCCCTGCCCGCCCCACAAGGGGGATGACCGTGAACTTCCTTCAGGATCTGCTTCTTCCTGCTCACCCGGTCCTGCTCGGCTCAGCAAGACAACCCCACAAGTCCTGAGCTCACCAGGCGTTTGTTCTTGTACCAAAAGACATTTAAAAGAAAGACAATTTTTTTAATGTTTATTTATTTTTGAGACAGAGAGAGACAGAGCATGGACGGGGGAGGGTCAGAGAGAGAGGGAGGCACAGAATCCGAAGCAGGCTCCGGGCTCGGAACTGTCAGCACAGAGCCCGACGCGGGGCTCGAACTCACGGACCGCGAGATCATGACCTGAGCCAGAGTCGGACGCTTAACCGACGGAGCCACCCAGGTGCCCCAAAAGATACTTTTCTTTAAATGTCTGGGCTATCGAAGGGGTACATGAAATTGTCAGAGCTTCCTTGGTGGTGTGGTCTGTCCCCCCTCCAGCTGACGTAACCTGTGTTGTCCCCCCGCAAGCCCTGTCGACCCCAGCAGTGCCCCCTTGGCCTGGCCCATTGCACATCTTCCTTTTGCGTGTGCCCTCGCCGACATGTCCTCGTCTCCCCCCAGTTCCCAACACGCTGCTTCCCTCAGAACTGAAAGCTCTTGAGGAGCTCCCGGGCCGCTGCCCCAGTTCAGGCAGCGGCCGCAGCACACGTTATAATTATCTATGCCCACGACCCACAGCTGCCTACTGTTTGGGCCTCCCAGATTTGCCTCTGCAAGTCACTTCTCAACTCTCAACTTCGGAGGAATCCAGGAGGCTGTGGAGCGCAATGGAAAGAACACCAGCGAAATGGACTTTCATTGCAATGTCAGCTCTTTCCTCCCCATTCTGAGACCTCCGGCAGCCCCTTTAAGCTCTCTGGCCCTCAGTTTCTTCTTCTGAACAACGGAGGTGACAATGCTACCGCCGGTGTGGATTACATGAAACAGTGCCTGAAACGTGGCCGCTACCCAGTTAGAATGACCAGGGTGTTCCCAGCTTCCCTGGGCTTTCCGGGGTTTAGCACCAAAGTCTTGTATCCTAGCAACCCCTCAGCCCCTAGCCACCTGTCGCTGGGCAAATGGGACCACTGGTCACCCTCTAAACCCATTCAGGTGAGCTACTTCCTTTTCTCCTATGGTGCAGAGGAATAACTCAAAACCTAGAACAGGACCCTTCAAGAAAGAAAAACCAGGCTGGGAACTCAGCTTGCCAGACCCAGGCTGGGCCCCTCTTTGTTACACTTACACATTCCCCTTCAAATTGTCCCATCCCCCTGCCGGATTATGAAGTCCAAAACGCCTCTTCATCGGAGCACCCCGACAGCTCCAGGGAGAGCCTGGCAGGCAGTGGTGCCCTGGAGCCCCACGTGGCCAGGAGGTCAGGGGGGACACTGCGCAGCCAACCTGCATGGAGTTCTCTTCGGCCCACAGCCTCCCGGCCTCTTTGGGGGAAGGAGGAAGGGGGGGGGTGTCACCCCTTGTCTTAGGCAGAAGTGGGGACGTGGGGGAGAACAGGCTTCTAACCCTGTTATGGCCCAGGGTAAACCCTGCCGGGCGGGAACAGAGCTGTTTGGTCCGTGCGCGGGGCCGTCTGCTGGGGTAGCAGCGACACCTGCTGGTCTGGGCCGGCACCGCCACGCTCGGGGTGGGCCGGGGCCAGGACCGGTTTGCCGCCGCACTGCGCGGGAGCCTCTCTGCGCGCTCGGGGGAGGGGGGATCGCCTGCTCGAGGCCCTGCTCCAGCCTCCCGCAGCCCGGAAGGAGCACCTGGGGTCTGGATGGAGCTGCGAGGGCGTGTAGCCGCCCACACCATGTCCTTGATTTGCCCATCTCTCCTCGTAGTTCCCCAGATGCCCAAGAACACATCGTTTCTCCTGTAAAACTTTTTTCAACGTGTATTTATTTTGAGAGAGAGAAAGAGTGCAAGCAAGCAGGGGTGGGGCAGAGAGAGAAGGGAGAGAGAAAATCCCAAGCAGGCTCCCCACTTGTCAGGTCAGAGCCGGACATGGGGCTCGATCCCTCTAACGTCAGGTCATAACTTGAGCCGAAATCAAGAATTGGAGGCTTCGTTGACTGAGCCACCCAGGCGCCACTCTCCCATAACACTTCTTAGTTGTAAGAATCATCCCTCTCTCCGAATCTTCTAGCCCTCATAGCTGGTTTTCGCTTCGGGGCTTCTTCCAGAAGTTAGCGTTTTCGCAATGAGTGAGCATGACGAGGAGATGCCTCTGCCTGCTCTCCAGCCTCACAACAGCAGCTTCCGGAAGATGAGGGCTCAGCAAAGTCACAGGCCATCACGTGCCTCCGGGGCCAATGACCTATACAGTATACATCTATACATATCTATGCTAATTCCCATCGGACAGATGGGGAAACTGAGGCTCAGAGAGGTGGAGTGCCTTGCCCAGGCTCTCACAGGTACCTTCCACCGCCGTAGGCCACGTGTCCGGCTCCCGGAAGAAGCCATATACATATTTGGAAAGGTCATGATACCAACGAGAAGAACTGAACACAGCCTTAAATGTTTAGCAGTAGGGGGACTGGTATAAACAATGCCTATCCACTCAATGGAATAGTATGGAATACTATGCTCACCTTAAAAAGTAGGCGATAGATACACACATATAGAACTATATGAATGCTTTACTACTTTTGGTACACACACACACACACACATCTGCATACGCAGACTACAAAACAATGTATGTGCTCACCATCAGTCAAGGTCCTACAAAACCTGAGGTGGGGTGATTTGGGGAGAGTTAAAAAAAAGGGTTCAGAAAGGAAGGCGGGAAAGAGGAAAGAGGGTGCCTGGGTGGCTCAGTTGGCTACACTCCAACTCTTGATTTCGGCTCAGGTCATGAGCTCACCATTCATGGGATTGAGCCCACATTGGGCTCCAAGCTGGGTGTTGAGCCTGCTTAGGATTCTCTCTCTCCCTCTGCCCCTCCCACCCTGCTCATGCACACATGCTCGCTCTGACTCTCTCTTAAAAAAGTAAAATAAAACAGGGGCGCCTGGGTGGCTCAGTCGGTTAAGCGTCCGACTTCGGCTCAGGTCATGATCTCGCGGTATGTGAGTTCAAGCCCCGCATCGGGCTCTGTGCTGACTGCTCAGAGCCTGGAGCCTGTTTCAGATTCTGTGTCTCCCTCTCTCTCTGACCCTGTTCATGCTCTGTCTCTCTCTGTCTCAAAAATAAATAAATGTTAAAAAAAATTTTTTTTTTAAAGTAAAATAAAACAAACAAAAACAAACACCTAAAAATAAATAATAAATACATTTTTTAAAAGGGTTCTTTATAGGGTTAAGGAAATGGGCAAGGCGTGATGAAGGACCCAGGGGCCAGCAGCACCCCCTCCCCAACCCCCCACGCGCTAGAGTAAAGGGAGGAGGCGGCTGTGGGGATGGGCAGGAGGGAAGGAATGCACTTGACAGATGCTCTGACCCAGAACAGACACACCTGGCAGAGAGGAAGGAAAAAAACACCACGACACTGTCCCTGCAGGGGCAGAGAGAGGCAGAGCAGGCTGGAAGAGTGAGAGTGGGCCTGGAGGTATGTCCAGGGAAGAAACCACGCAGGTTGTACACAGATGAAAATGTCCAAAGGGACACGCGCCAACATGCGAACGTGTGCAGAGTGTTAATCTTGGGGGCGGGGGGCCAGAACTGCAGGCAGTAGGGGAAATGACATGTGACCTTTCACTGTCTGTGCCTCTGCCTTTGAGCTGATGACAAGTAGCATATATGAAACGTACAATGGCCGCTAAGAATGAAATACTCAATCCTGGGCACCGTACCTGGACTTCAGGGAGCTGTGATGGCAAGAGCCCTGTGGGGGAGGGAGGGTGGCCTCCTTCACAAGGTCCTGCCAGTCTCCCTACTCCGACCACCCTCAGCCCTCCCTTCTCAGAGCGCCACGTGGGCTCCAGCTCACCTCGGGCTGTTCTGGACTGTTCCACTTAAACAAGGCGTGTGTCTCCACGGCTAGACAGCAGCCACCTCAACGTCCTTGCCAGCAGCCCAGCGTGGGGCACAAAGGAGGTGGCTGTGGCAAATACGCGGTCACGACAGACGGACGGAATGCACAGGGCGACCCGCACTGTGAGTCAGTAACGTGGTGTCCTCGTCTCTCAGGTGCAGAGATCGATGGGGGCCCTGCTCGCTGCCCGGGGCCGCTGTGAATGGGGAGCCTTCCGAGAAGACAAAAGCACACGCAAACCCAACGTGTCAGGAGTAACACGCTTGGATTCATGCACCTTTGCGAACACTTTTCTTTTCGTTACACATTTTTTTTTTTTAAGTGTGTTTAAGAAGAGTGATCGTTTCTCTTCATTTCCTGCCCTCTCCCCTTCTCAGGGGCATGAGACGTTTCATTCAGGGTCGCAGATTCTGTTTCCGTCTGGGGGAGGCGGGCCTCGGGGGAATGGCCCCCTTTAGGAATTTATACCGGCTGGGAAATATAATCCAGTGTTTTCCAGCCATCATTTAGCAGAGAGTTGTCATCAGAGTGGTTTCCTCCCGCCCGACTTTGCCTCCCACCGCACCCCCTCCCGGCCCCCGATGGACCGACTTGGTGACTCTCTTCGTAGTTATGAACAAATCTGCGAAAACTCAGGAGGCCTCGGCTGAACCAAAACGTTTTTCAAAGAAACACTTTCCAGCCCAAGAAAGGTAATATCCTGGAGGGCTGCCCGCCTTCCTGCAATTAACTAGAATACCACCCAACGGCGCTTTTGTTGGCTACCATTTCCCGTGGAAATACCTCAAATGCTTTTCCTCCTGGTGGTTCAGCAACTAGAGACATGGAAACAGACAGCAGCCCTAAAATGGGACCTTTGTCTCTTTCCTGTTCAAGCCGCAGATGGGCAGCCGGGACCAGCGAGCCCTTCCTCTGCCACCCACCGCAGCGCAGGCGCCGTGGGCAAGGGACAAGGGGCCTGGCTCCCAGGTGGGTTCTGGAGGCCAGGGGCCCGAGGGAGGGAGAGGAGGGGAGAGGAAGGGGCACTGTCTTGAAGACAGGCCAGGGGTTGGGATTGTACCAAATGTGCGTGTAAGTGCGGCCCCGCCAGAGAGCCGCCAGCTCTGTGACCTTAACCGAGTAACTACCTTCTCAAGCCCCCAAACCTCCACTTCCCTATCTGTTGAATAGGAAAGTAAACCCATCTGTTGTGGGGATGAAATGAGATGATGCTTTGTGCAAAGCTCCTGGCATCCAGTGGGTGCTCATGACACCCAAGTCTTTTCTTAGCTTTTTTTTTCTTTTGAGAGAGAGAGAGAGAGAGAGAGCACGCATGCGTGCCTGAAGTGAAATGGGGGAAGGGCAGAGGGAGGGAGAGAGAGAGACAGAGAGAGAGAGAGAGAGAGAGACAGACAGACAGAGTCCTAAGCAGGCTCCATGCTCAGCAAGGAGCCCGACTTGGGGCTCAATCCCACGACTCTGAGATCAAGACCTGAGTTGAAATCAAGAGTCAGACGCTCAACCGACTGAGCCACCCAGGCGCCCCTCCACCCTAGTCTTCATTGTGTTCTTTGAGTTGGAGCATTGCCCTCTCTGGTTGCCCCACTGTCTCTTTTTATAATATAAAAAGGGAGAGAGACCCTTAGAGGGTTTCCAGGAGCCTATCAGGAAGAGAAAAGGAGGCAGGTGATGGTGTCAGGCGGAGGGGCCCAGAGCAGGCACGTCAGACAAACCGAGCCGCAAGGCAGCCATTCTACCAAATTGGGGCCGGTAGCGGAGAGGTCCCTCCAGGCAAGCATTGGGGTACCTGAGCCCCAGGGACACCGAGAAAATGCCCATCAGACGCAAGGACTACAAGAGCCACCTCCTGTCCCCCCCACCCCCCACGCCACCAGAGTTTCACCACTGGCAGGGTGCCCAGGGGAGCGGGCACACAGGACACCCCTCCAGTTTCCCGCCTGCCCTGCACCCACCTCCACAGCCCGCTCTCCGGGTCTGCCGTCTCCCTCATCCACCCCGTGCAGGCTGCCTAGCCTCAGGAGGATCTCCTACCCCAAGCGACCTGTCCCAGCTGCAGTGTCTATACCTGAAATCACACCACTGGCTGTCGACCTGTTTCAACAGGAAATGTCCAGACCTTGAACACGTTCAGACCATGGGGGAGGAGGGGAAGGGGGAAAAAAAAAGGTTAGAGAGGGAGGGAGGCAGACCATAAGAGACTCTTAAAACCTGAGAACAGGGGCGCCTGGGTGGCTCAGTCGGTTAAGCATCTGACTCCTGCTCAGGTCATGATCTCACGGTCCGTGAGTGAGTTCGAGCCCCGCTTCGGGCTCTGTGCTGACAGCTCAGAGCCTGGAGCCTGCTTCAGATTCTGTGTCTCCCTCTCTCTGACCCTCCCCCGTTCATGCTCTGTCTCTCTCTGTCTCAAAAATAAATAAACGTTAAAAAAATTAGAAAAAAAAAAAACCTGAGAACAAACTGAGGGCTGATGGGGGGTGGGAGAGGGGCATGGAGGAGGGCGCCTGTTGGGATGAGCACTGGGTGTTGTATGGAAACCAATTGGACAATAAATTTCATATTTCAAATAAAATAAAATCAGGAAAAAAATAAATAAATAAACAAACAAACATTAAAAAAAAATTTTTTTTAACTACTTAAGCACCAGCCCCTCATTGGGATGAATAATCTCAATAGCAATGAGAGCTGACACTTACAAGGGGCTTGTTCAATGCCACGCACCTTTTTAAATGTATTAAACTGTATAAATGCCACACACCTTTTAAAATGTATTATGTATTAAAATGTATGAAATGTATTTTAAAGGAGGCACCTGGGTGGCTCCGTTGGTCAAGCATCTGACTCGACTTCAGCTCAGGTCATGATCTCATGGTTTTTAGGTTCAAACGCTCACAGCTCAGAGCCTGCTTGGGATTTTTTTCCCTCTCCTCTGTCTTCCTCTCCCCCTTCCCTGCGCACGGTCATACATTTGTGCTGGCTCTCTCTCTCTCTCTTTCTCTCTCTCAAAATAAATAAACGTTAAAAAAAGTAAATGTACTATATACTTCACTAAGTACCATCATCATCACCATCCCCATTTTTACAGGTGAGGAATCAGAGGGCAGAGATATTTAAAACTTCACTGGCAGAGTGAGTCCAGGCTTCAAAACAGGCCATCTGGCAATGGAGAGCCCACCCACTCAGCCAAGTAGGCTGCCCTCCCTCCAACCGCCTGAAACTTTGCACTTGACCCAACTACACATGATATTTCAAAGAACGATTCCCGGTGATTTTGTCAATAATTAGAGGTATGGAATAT
Source organism: Panthera uncia (assembly GCF_023721935.1). NCBI lineage: Eukaryota > Metazoa > Chordata > Mammalia > Carnivora > Felidae > Panthera > Panthera uncia. The sequence continues at coordinate 55,556 of NW_026058094.1, read as the reverse complement.
AGAAAGCTCAGGGAAGTTTTTAAGGCCTAGAAAATGTTTAATTTAATTGCTGTTAGTTTAGCAGAATCGAAGATAAGCATCATTTATAGTATCACTGACATTCAGAATAATTTTCCACTTACGGAGGCTACACGTTACCCAATGACTATAATTTAAGTAGGGAAATCGCCAGAAGAGCTTGGTGCCATGTCCTGCATCAAATCATTGTCCAGACAGGTTGCGTCACTTCAGAAGGGTCAGCCACAGCAACCGGGAGCCCACACCAACGGTTGTTGAACGTGAACAAGTAATGTGGACATTATCAGATGTGTTTGATGAACCATTTGTGCTACGACTTGGAGAGTAAAAGAGAATATGTTTCTTTAGTTTATTCTGTCATTCTGAAGAAAGACAGACTTAAAGTCACTCAAGTTCTGTTTGTCTTTTTTTTTTTTTTTTTTTTAATATATGTGTTTGTCTTTATTAATCACTGCACTGTCATTGTCCATTTCAAATCCGTTGTTTAAACCCAGAAGTACTCACCCGGGGGCTGGAGACACGGGCTGCTCACCAAGCCTGAATGCTTTTGAATAGCTGTGAACTTCTTCTCCAGGCGAATGTACACACAGTGAGTTCCCATGGGTCAGGGGCCACCTGTAGAACTGAGTATTCTCCAAATGTACTTCCAGGCAAAATAGTAACCTTTCTTTCTTTCTTCCTTTCTTTTTAAAGTAGGCTTCACGCCCAGCGTGAAGCCCAACACGGGGCTTGAACCCACGACCCCAAGATCAAGACCTGAACTGAGATCAAGAGTTGGGCGTTCAACCGACTGAGCCACCCAGGTGCCCCAAATATTTATTTCTTAAAAGATAAAGGAGGAGCCTGGGTGACTCAGTCGGTTAAGCGTCCGACTTCAGCTCAGGTCACGATCTCGCGGTCCGTGAGTTCGAGCTCCATGCCGGGCTCTGTGTGGACAGCTCAGAACCTGGAGCCTGCTTCGGATTCTGTGTCTCCCCCTCTCTCTCTGCCCCTCCCCTGCTCGTGCTCTGTCTCTGTCTCAAAACTAAATAACAAAACCATTAAAAAATTATTTTAAAGATAGATTAAAACAAGCTAATTTAAAGCTTACGTATATGTTACAACAATTGTTTATGACTTAAGCCAACGAAACATTTTTTCAAGGAGTCATGTTATCACTGCCATGGTTCAGAACTGCTGGCTTTATTGCTGATGCACGGTGATCGTGAGAAGCCGGTTTTTCTTTGTTTTTGTTGTTGCTGTTGTTACTTTCATTCTTTAGTCAATGTACCCCCTTGCCACCTGCTCCCCCCATTCACACCACTGCCATGCTCAGAAGTGTTCCAGTTTAGATGATACGTTATTTGGTTAATAATTTATTGGCATCTTTGTTTTTGCTTACATAGGGACCGGAGGGGGAATGGGGAGAAAATGGCCATTGGATACAAGTGGGAGAGGAGAGAAACAGCCAGAAGCACAGAAGCTTTGAGACACAGCCCTGCACCTTCTTACCAGGCTGTCCTCCGTCTCTGTGGAACTGCCCCCCGCCCCCAGCCCTGCCTCTCTCCCTTGAGGTCCTGTAGAAGAAAATTAAGCCTCTTTCCCAGGGCAACCCTCCAAGTATTAGAAGAGGGCTTGTTATGGCTTGAATTGCATTCCCTCCAAAAAGGTGCTGAAGCCCTAAGCCCCCAGTACCTGTCAATATCTTATTTGGGAACAGGGTCTTAGCAGATGAGCAAGTAAAATGAGGTCATTATAGAATAAGCCTAACTTAATATGACTGTGTTTGGACACAGAGACATGCACACAGTGAGACGACCCCGTGAAGATAAAGAGATAGGGCTGATGGGTCTACAAGCCAGGGAATGCCGAAGATTGACGGGAAATCACCAGAAGCTAGGAGAAAGGCACAGAAGAGGGAACCAACCCTACCAACGCCTTGATCTTGGCTTTCTAGCCTCCAGAACCATAAGACCACACATTTCTATCATGTTGGGACTTGGTTTTGGCAGCCCAAGGAAACTAAAGGGACTCTTGCCTCATTTCACCCCATCCCACCAGCCCTTTCCTCAACCGGATCTCCCATAACACATGTCTGAGTCTCTTCACACTGATGGCCAGTTGCCCCCAAATTCAGAGCTCAACGCAATTCCCGCAGTGGGAATTATACTGAGGCTGCTGGTGTGTGGTTCCCACATCAGGCAGATTCTTCCATTCAGCCTCATCTCGTGGACCATATTGTTACATTCAGCTCAAAAGGCTGTTGGATCAAAGTATGCTTTGCATCTTTCTAATATTTTTCAAAATATCAGCTCTCCCAACTCGTTTCAAATCATCGCCAAATGTTGTAAGTATGCTCTTTAGGGCTTCAGCCAAGTTACTGCGTTATCTCTAGGGTCAAGGTCAGAGCCTGGGGCACACCACCAGGTACCACCCTTGGGAGCAGCACTATTCCCGGCACTGGCCGGAGTATTTCCTCTTCCCGTTTCTCTCGCTTACACACAGCTGAGCTAAGCTCACCAGGCACCACCGCAAGCCTGCTTACTCCTGCTGAAATTTTAAGTAGTGCATTGGGAGAGATAATCAGCTTCTTTAGGGATATCTTTGCATGTTCAGAAGTCCAGAGATGGTCCAACTGGGGCTAGTGTGTCCCTCCCTGGTATCGGGGACCTAAGCACCTTTTATGTTCTTCTCTCCTAAGCCCGGTTTCCCTTCTCAGCATGTCCCTGTGGGACGGTGGCTACTGTGTCCTATCCCCAGTTCCTGGCACAGGGCTCCTAATCTGTTTGGAATGTCCTTGAGTGGTAGGGGTGGTGGGAATGTCTTTTGTTATTCATAACAAGCCCTTTTAGACAATAAAGTGACTCTAATCTAATAAGGTAACTCTTGGTGGTCCCCTAGATGGTGATAAGGAGGGAGGCTGGTCGCCAGAGGAACCGGCCATGTGATTGATTAGAGGGTTGGAACTTTCAGCCCATCCCCCACGCCCCAGGGAGGGGAAGGGACTGGAGGTTGAGTGCAGTCACTAGTTGATTATGACTTTTTAATGTTTATTTTTGAGAAGGGGGGGCGAGTAGCAGAGAGAAGGGGGACAGAAGAGTAGGCTCTGCACTGACAGCAGTGAACCTGACACGGGGCTCGAACTCATGAACCATCTGACCATGACGTGAGCCGAAGTTGGACGCTCAACCAACTGAGCCATCCAGGTGCCCCATGATTTAGTCAACCGTGCCAACATAATGGAACCTCCATAAAAACCTGCAAACGACAGGATTCAGAGAGCTTCCAGATGGCAGATGCATCCGTCTGCTGGGAGGGTGGTGCACCCCAACTCCATGGGGCCAGAAGTACCTGTGCTTGGGACCCATCCAGACCTCATCATACATGTCTCTTCTTATGGCTGTTCACTAGTACTCTTTATCATATCCTTTATATCCCCAACCAGTAATAGTTGGGGCACCTGGGTGGCTCAGTCAGTTGAGCATCCAACTTCTGCTTGGCTCGTGGTCTCACGGTTTGTGGGTTCGAGCCCCACGTCGGGTTCTGAGCCAACAGCTGAGAGCCTGGAGCCTGCTTCAAATCCTGTGTCTCCCTCTCTCTCTGCCTCTCCCCCACTTGTGCTCTGTCTCTGTCTTTGCCTCTCTCTCTCAAAAATAAGTAACATGTAAAAAAAAAATTTTTTTTTAATAAACCAGTAATAGTTAAGTTGAGTGCTTTCTTGTGTTCTGTGAGCCATTCTAGCAAATTGCCAAAACTGAAGGGGTCGTGGGAACCCCCGATTTGTAGCCAGTTGGTCAGAAGTGCAGGCGCCGGGGTGCCTGGGTGGCTCGGTCGGTTAAGCGTCTGACTCTTGATCTTGGCTCTGGTCGTGATCTCAGGATTCTTGAGTTTGAGCCCTGCATGGGGCTCTCTGCACGATTAGCACAGAGCCTGCTTGGCATTCTCTCTCTCACTCTCTCTCTTCCCCCTACCTCAAAATAAACAAACAAACAAACAAACTTAAAAAAAAAAAAAAAAAAAAAAACAGAAGTGCAGGTGACAGCCCAGGACTTGTGATTGGGCATCTGAAGCGGGGCAGTCTTGTGGGACGGAGCCCTTAACCTGTGGGATCTGACACTAACTCCAGGTCAGTAGTGTTGGAGCTGAACTGAATCGTAGGACCCCCCGGGTGGTGTGCAGAGAATTGGGAGAACTAGTTGGTGTGGGAAACAAAACCCACACGGTTGGTGTCATAAGTGTTGGGAGTAAAAGTGTGGAAAGAGGGACGAAGGGCACCCGGCCTCTTTTTAAGAACACATCTCTCACCTACACTTCTGCTTCCGTCCCACTGGCCAAACCTTAGACACATAGGTCTTTCTTTTTTTTTTTTTTTTTAACATTTATTTTTTATGTTTGAGACAGAGAGAGACAGAGCATGAACGGGGGAGGGGCCGAGAGAGAGGGAGACACAGAATCGGAAGCAGGCTCCAGGCTCCGGGCCGTCAGCCCAGAGCCCGACGCGGGGCTCGAACTCACGGACCGTGAGATCGTGACCTGAGCTGAAGTCGGACGCTCAACCGACTGAGCCACCCAGGCGCCCCAGACACATAGGCCTTTTATATGGCCTTGAAAACTTACCGCCAAACCGTGCCGAGAATGTTAACTGAGAAAGTAGTAGTTATTTTAGAAAAATACGAAACAGGCTTAAAGGCTAGGCCGTGTGTAGGAAGTCTGGGGCTCATAACTTTGGGTTCCTCTCCTAAGAGACGTGTGGAGTTTATTTGTAAAGTGAGTGTATTAGTCAGGATTAAGTTCAGCTGTAACACAAAACCCCAAAGTAACAGTGGTTTGGTTCCGTTTCCCGCTTCTGGGCGTTTTAAGTGACCGTAATACCTACCATTGACTGGAGGCCTGCTGCGTGCTGGGCACAGTCTGAGACACTTTACATTTAATCGTCACAAGAGCCTGGAAAGGAGGATCTGCTTTACAGGTGAAGAAACAAGAAACCAAAGCTCAGAGAAGGTAGGTCACTCGCCCAAGGTCACACAGCTCCTTCGTGGTAGAGGCTGCATGAATCCAAAGCTCTTTCCACTCTGCTGTCTGGCCTTCTGGGGACAAATGTCCCCCACCCCCACCCCGCCCACTTCTCCCCCATCAGCATAAGGGAGGAAGGACATCACCCAGCTCACCCTACAGTTGACAGAAGCATGTTTTTCCAGACCGGCTTTCAGAACATATGTGTTAATGGTTGAAAAGGCAAACCGAAATGTGCTTCCACACTCATCACCCCCACACTGCTCTTCCTGTTAATTTGTTTAAATCCCACAAAGGAACATATTTGGGTTGTGCTTCTGGTTCACCAAGTACAACTAATCAGCACATCCACTCACTCAGATACAAACCAATGCCAAGGACTTCTGAGTCAGGACACTGTGGAATGAGGAGTCTGCAGGCACTCCCAGCCTTCCCGGCCAAGTCCCCTTTTCCTCCGCAGTCCTGTGTTTGGGCTCGGAACCTGATAGGGGGCTCGCGCTAGTATCTTTCCCCATGAACGATGGGTCAGGAAGTCGTGAAGAGCTTGGGTGGTAAGGAAGCTTTGCAGGCGTGAGCGCTCGGCAGCTCACAAACCCACCCTAACCGGACTCTCGGGACAATCCACGAGAGCAGAACAGCCGCATCGCGCACAGAGAAGTTCAGAGACATCAAGTAACCTGCCCCAAGTCACACAGCCTGAAAATAAACAGAGGCAAGACTCACACCCAGGACTTGAGACTCTGAGAACGGTGGTTTCTCCTTCCTGGGACATTTCTCCTCGACGTCCCTTTCCCTTCTGTCCAGCCAGCAAAAGTAATTGTTATTTTCCAGATTGAAGGCGCATCTGCTGGCATGGGGGTCAGGGGTGGGGACTGACAACGGGATCTGTTTATGGGCCAGAGGTGCCAGGACACAAGAGGTAGACAGGGAAGAGACACAAAGAGACAGAGACAGAGACAGAGAATGAGCAAGATACTTAGATACCCAAGTATCTTTCTGAGGAGATGCTTGGAAGACATGGTTCGAAGAAGCTCTGGTCTAGCTAAGGAGTCAAGAGGAGACACAGGAAGAAATGAAGCCTAAAATACATGAGGCCAAGGAGCACCTGTGCGGCGCAGTCGATTAAGCTTCCGACTCTTGATTTCGGCTCAGGTCATGATCCCACAGTTTGGGAGATTGAGCCCCGAGTCCGGTTCGGCACTGACAGTGCAGAGCCTGCTTACGATTCTCTCTCGCTCCCTCTCTTTCAAAACAAACAAACATTTTTTTAAACAAATAATAATAATAAAATTCATATTTTTTATTCACATTTATTCGTATGGGGGCGCCTGGGGTGGCTCAGTCGGTTGAGCGTCTGGCTTCGGCTCAGGTCATGATCGTGCGGTTTGTGAGTTCGAGCCCCGCGTCGGGCTCTGTGCTGACAGTGCAGAGCCTGTCTCGGATCCTCCGCTTCCCTCTCTCTCTCTGCCCTTCCTCCTCCTCTCTCTCTCTCTCTCTCTCTCTCTCAAAAATAAATAAAACATAAAAGAATTTAATAAAATAAAACAAAATGCGTGAGACCAGATACGCGTCAGCACCACAGGTGACAGAGGAGGGCTGAGTGTGGGAGGGTGGGCTGGGGCTGGCCTTGCTGGACTTGAACAGGGCCGAGAGGGAAGACAAAGACAAGACCGGCCTGAAGCAGGGGTGAGCAGGGGTGGGGGGTGCCCCAGCCCCAGGGCACAGGACTGCACAGCGTTCCATGGCGCAGGCGTTGCCATGAAGAATTGGATCCGTTTACGGGCATCTGGGCTGTTCCCAGTACACAGTGCTGCAACGGAGTACCCTTTCGTCGCCGCGGTCTCTGCAGGTGGCTATTCCCAGATGGGCCACTGTGCTAAGACGGCCCCAGAACCGCCCTCCTGCTTCTTTCCAGCTCAGTGACATGGAAATCGGTGCTCCGATCGTGCATTGGAAGAAATGTAGAGAAATGAAGGTTTACAGGCTTATTCTGACCTTTTCAAATGTCCGAGGGGGCTAGGCAGGTCTGTAAACCCCACCCCGACTCCCACATACAGTGACCACTCTCTCTTTTATGTGCTGTGGGAAAATGTGTGGGGAGGACACCGTCCTCTGGCAGTGACCTCCGTAACCCCAGGCCCGAGTGGGCCACGCCGGACATGAGACGGAGAACTGGGCTGAACCGCGAATGCCTCCCAACCTTCGCCCTCATCCTAACCTTATCTGAAGCTGGGGATCCTGACTTGGGCATTCCCTCCCTCGCGCCCACTTCCGTGCTGCTGAGTAAGCAAGTTTCCCCCTGTGATCACCCCGTGTCCATGGGATCTCAACGGAGTGTGAAACATTTTGAAATAGGCTTCAAAGACCAAGGCACAGAGAGGAAAGCCTTCGAGACACTGTTTTACTTGTGTATAAGGAGAACCAATCACCAGGGCTAATAACTAAACGCGCCGAAAGAAAAAAAACCTTCTTATTCACAGAGGAAACAACTGCTAAGACAAGGTGCTTTGAGCTTGAGGCAGGAAATGTACAGACACATTTCATACGTGCAAACCCTCACGCTTAACCGTTAGCCGTAGGAGAACGCGAACCCGCGAACACCTTTGTGTTTGAAAAGTACCATTTTGAGGAGCTGCCCACCGAGGTTTTGTTCTGTAAAACAGCCTGCATCGGGGTTAGTTTCGAACCTGTTAAAATCAAATCTCTCAAGCAACACAAAACTGATACAGCTTCCTTGTCTAATACAGTTTCAAGAGCTCACTTCTGCCATGTTCGCCGTGCCTGGTTTTCTTCCAGAGAGAATAATACGCACATTGCTGGAAGTGCAGGGAGCCAGGAGTGTCTTTTTTGTTATTGTTGTCACTTGCTTTTATTGTGGCCGTTTTACTTAACTGAATGAGGATCCGTGAGTTGTTGTTTTGTGTGTGTGTGGGGGGGGGGGGGGTTAGTGTTTTTATTTAGAGACAGAGCATGAGCAGGGGAGGGGCAGAGAGAGAGAGGGAGACACAGAATCCAAAACAGGCTCCAGGCTCTGAGCTGTCAGCACAGAGCCCAATGCGGGGCTCCAACTCGTGAACCGTGAGATCATGACCTGAGCCGAAGTCGGATGCTCAACCGACTGAGCCACCCAGGCGCCCCATCCATGAGTTTTCTTCTGATAAGCCTTGTGGGCAATTCAGAACGACACCATCTCTCTCCTCTCTCCCCCCCCCCCCGCTCTCTCTCTCTCTCTCTCTGGCACCCAAGCACACTTCCCAGTTAGTGACACACACTATCCTTAGAGACCACTGCTGTCCCCTACTGTCCAGTGTGACACAAGGCAATGAAACATGGCCCACAGTTCCTTATCACTTGGGCAAAATGAGCACGGATGCCCTGTTTTACTTGGTCTTCAAAGCATTACAGAACTGAAAGGCACACTTATCCCACCACGTCTAGGGAAGACCAGGCAGATCTTCAGGTCCCCTCTTGTAAATTTACTCTTGTGAGTTAATACTGCACGCCAGCAACCGACATGTCAACCCTATACGGCTTCCCCAAATAGCAATGCCCAACAGAACTTTCTTGGTGGAAATGTGGCCATTGAGCACCTGAAATGTAGCTGAGATCACTGAACATAATTTTATTGAACTTAATTAAAATGTTCATTTTAATAGCTACATGTAGCTAACGTCCATATTGGACGGCGTAGTTCTAGAACCCGCACTTTTTTTTTAATTTTTTAATGTTTTTTTTATGAATAGAACTTGTCAAATTGGCTTCCATACAACAGCCAGTGCTCATCCCAACAAGTGCCCTCCTCAATGCCCATCACGCATTTTCCCCTCTCCCCCACCCCCCTCCATCCACCCTCAGTTTCTTCTCTGTATTTAAGGGTCTCTTGTGGTTTGCCTCCCTCCCTCTCTGTAACTTTTCCCCCCCATCCTCTCCCCCATGGTCTTCTGTTAAGTTTCTCAAGATCCACAAACGACTGAAAACATGTACCTGTCCTTCTCGGACTGACTTATTTCACTCAGCATAATACCTTCCAGTTCCATCCACGTTGCTGCAAATGGCCAGATTATATTCTTTCTCATTGCCAAGTAGTATTCCGTTGTATATATAAACCACAGCTTCTTTATCCATTCGTCAGTCGATGGACATTTGGGCTCTTTCCATAATTTGGCTGCTGTTGAGAGCGCTGCTATAAACATTGGGGTACCCGTGCCCCTACACATCAGCACTCCTGTATCCCTTGAACCAGCACCTTTTTGAACTTTTTTCCTTGGATTTCCCGGCCTCTTTGTCAAAGTACAAAAATGGGAATTTACGGATACAGCACGAGTCCTTGTTCTCCCCATCCTCACCCCCTAACTGCCCCTGCCCTTTCTACCTTCCCCCCTTCCACCCAAGTTCTCTAGAGCTTTCTAGGACCAAATATTATTTCTAATAACAGAACTTTCTCACTCCAGTTATAATCACAAATCCCTCTGGGGAAAAAGTCTTATAGAGAAACAAATGGCCTATCCAAAGGTTTCCAAAAATTGCTTTTTAAAAACTCTTTGGAGTGGACTATGCAGGGAAATGAAGTAAGTATCAGGTTGGTTTGAGTAAGTTATCACATAAGCCCCACAAGCTCCAGGGCATGTTTTGAGAAGGCTTTTTTCATGGCTCCCAAATAACGGACAAATTGTTGATATAATGAGTGATCGAAGGAAGGGCTGGTCGGCAGCCTCCGGAGCAGAAAGGCCTCTGCAGGGAGGAGAATATTAATGCAGGCTTCCCAAGAGCAGGGGCAACTGGGAGAGAAACAAGCTTCTCCTTCACGTACAAGGCCGCTCCTGGGTATGTTTCCAGCAGTGTTTCCCGAACTTTAACGTGCATGCACGCCAGTTGGGGAATCGCATTAAAACGCAGATTCCCATCCAGTGGGACCGGTGCTCTGAGGCCGCTGGTGCAGAAACCACACTTTGTGTAGTGAGGCTTAAGGCCTCAATGCTGCTGGCGTCCACGGAGAGAGCCCACTGACGACAGCCGGCAGCTGGTTCCAGCGCCCTGACTCCCAACCCACTCCTGCCTGCCGAGGGCTAGGTTCTCTTGCAAGGATCGCCTCGAAGCCTGTCTCGCAGAAAATCGGCCCCGCTTTGTAAACTCACCTGCCGCAATCAGCAATCAACAGAACTCTGCAAAGTTACCAGAACCCGTCCGAACACAGAGGACCGACGCCCCGAGAGCCCAGGGTCTCTGGGAGAGCCAGCAGTCTGAGTGAACACATCTGCGCCCCAAACTCACCGGCTCACAAGGGGCCTGTGCTGAGGCTTGGGAGTGGGGGAAAGACTCCAGAAGCCACTGTCAGCACAAATCTCGGCCCCACCTTCCAGCCTTGTTTCATCGGTAATAATGTTGATATTTTCGCTGATTTCTTCTCGGTTCTTCTCTCCCTCACACTTAATTCCGTCTAAACTGGGGGTGAAACACTTGGCCCGTTCAAACCACTTTACCTCCATCTGGAAAAGGAGGGTATGAGAGCACCTACGCTTCTCGGTTTTGTGAGGATTAAGTTAGTGCACAGGGGTCTAGCACTGTCCCTCGTATGACAGGTACTTACGACACGCAAGCCATTACTATAGGCACTTTACAATGTTCGTTCCATGAATAAATACAGATCAGTCTGCAGTAACAACTGCCCTCTGGGCCTCTAGAGCCAATGCCTGCTCGGTATTTCGCTAGAAGCAAACATTTCACCTTTTCTCCAAAATCTGGTCCCCTCAGCATCTTCTGTCAGAAATGACTAACCCGTAGCTTTGTTTGTTTTGCCTCCATATCCAAATGCCAACAATTTTCAATCCTGCCTTCACCTCTTGAATTCTTCTGCCTTCACTGCCCCCCCGCCCCGCCCTTGTCACCTCGGGGTGACCTCACCTCGGGCTCCTTCGGCAACTTCTCACCAGCCTTCCTGCCTCCACCTCTCTCCTTCCCAACCCCATTACAGAAACAGCCTCCAGGTCAGTCTTTCCCGAGCACCGCTGAAGAAATTCCAAACAATTCCAATAAGCCTTTTATTTTTAAGCAGTGGCGGCACTGTTGAAGTAAGCGCATGGCTTCCTAGGGGACTGCTTGGGAAAAGGCCACACAAATACACCCTGGCGCTTACGAAATTAGTCCACAATCAGGCATGGTACTTTAGAGCCACATCGCAGGTACTGTGTGACAGAGACGCAGACAGACCTTCGCTGCCTCGTCCACACTCAGGGAGCCCCCGCTAGGGCTAGACGGTGAGGCATTAACAGCTCAGTCTAGTGAGGGACAGACGTAAGTCTCGAGTTGGAGGAACCCGTTTCTCAGACAGCACTGGTTTTGTTTAGGTTTTTTCCCTTAACCTATTGGCTATGATTTTGTCATCAAGAAATCACTGCTTCTATTTCTTCATTACCTGCTAGGGATGTCAGGGCCTAGTATTATTCTGGAATTCATCTCGTTCAAAAATCAGGATTTCCAAAGAAGCAAGTTCCCTTGAAAATAGCAGTGACACTGGAGAATGAACATGTTCTGTTTCTCAGATTTGAAGGTCAAAAAGTCTTAACTCAGTTGTTGGTTCCTTGGTTGAAAAACAATTCCTCCACTTAACCACTAGATGGCACTTGAGCCATGGTTCGCGGAGACAGCTGGGTAGAGTTTAGGGCCAAACCCCGCGGGGGCTGACAAGAGACTTGGAATTCGGAAGGTATGCCGCTACTTCCTTAACCCAGACATAACAAGCATGTCGCTCAGAACTGATTCTTATTAAAGGCAAGAATAAAATACTTGACTATCAGCAAAGAAGTAGCAGAAAAGCAAAGAGATGACTTGGAAAATAATTCCACATAGGAGTCTAGGTCATGATTCTTCCTAGCCCCACCCTCTAGTTTCAGCTCCTCACCCCGTGAAAACGACAGCTTTTGCAGGTTAACTACTTCCAAATCCCTCTGGCTTAGCACCAGGTCCCTATCTGCAGGCTCATCGCCGCTAAGATTCCCGCCTTCCCTCTGAGCCCAATTCTCCAAGATGCTATCCTGTAAGTATTCAGAAACCATTCGTTCACATGGGCTCTTAACTCATCAACCAGAAAAGTGGCTCACTGCCAAGCCTCAGTTCCCTTAGCCAAATACCAAATTAAAACATGGCTGTCATCCTCTTTCTTCTTCCTTTACTAGATTTTATGAACCCATTCTGAACTTTGAGTCCAGACACTGGACACTTCCACAGTTGTTAAAAACTTCTACATTTCTCAGGCAAGCAAATCCTGAATCTGGGCAGGGTTTCCAGACATCTCCTTCCTCCAGTAAAGAATTTTAAACACAAAACTAATAGCTGGCAGACCTGATGCTTTTTGTTGGGGAGTAGGGAGTTCTCCTTGGGAGAAATCAAGTAACCATCACCTACATATTTTGAACAGTTCTCTTCTCCGTCAGATACTAAATTTCCCTGCAAGGGCTCTTCTGGAAGCAGAGAGTAAATTACACATTTGATCTTCCAATTAATCCAAAATATACCTCCTCGAGGCAAGCCATATGCATCACTTCTAAAATCTGGTCCAGCTTCTGTCTTTTGGCCACTTCACTATACCAGGACAATCTTCAAGTACATTCTGTAAGAAACTCTTGGCAAGAAGGGGCACAGGGACAGAACATCAAGTGATGCTCAGTGGGAAAGGGTGACAATTGCTCTTCCCTGAATCAGTTTCAAGGGTAATCAGTACAAGATAATACTCCTAAGATATAGAAGGAAAGTCCGTAATTATTCATTATTCATTAAAGAGGGATTATTCAAAAAGGTGGATTTCTTTAAACTGAAAGGTGGGGCGCCTGGGTGGCTCAGTCGGTTAAGCGTCCAACTTTGACTCAGGTCATGATCTCACAGTCGTGGGTTCAAGCCCTGTGTCGGGCTCTGTGCTGACAGCTAAGTGCCTGGAGCCTGCTTTGGATTCTGTGTCTCCCTCTTTCTCTGCCCCTACCCTGCTCATGCTCTGTCTCTGTCTCAAAAACAAATAAAACATTAAAAAAGAATTTTAAAAATAAACTGAAGGGTGATGAGTCAGTCCCAAGTTTATTAGATTATAGGAGCGTACAGTGTTATTTCATTTAAAAACAAGTGTCCTTGGATTCATCTTGAGATTTCAGATCCCATGGTGCCTGCCTACAGTAGAAAAACCAGGCCTACACTCTGGATGTGGCTTGAACATCAATTTCACTATTTAGGCAAATCCCTTCCCCTCATGAGATTTCAGTCACCCCATCTGCAAAGGAAATTATACAGCACTAACCGCTTCAGGTTTCCTCATGACTATATTTTGCACACCTAATATCAAGAAAGAAAAAATAACAATAAAAACAACAAAATCTAACTAGTCACTTCTGCTATTTAAGTTGAAAAGCCCCAGAATCCAAGAATGAGTGTAAGGACAGGACAGTGACACAGTGCACACACAGGACACAGCCACCACCAGCCTCTCTCAGGCACATATATGTGGGGTGAGAGGCCCAGGAGTGCAGGGCACACCACACTTGTTTTGTTTTGTTTCTTAATTTTTTTATTTTTGAAGGAGAGAGAGACAGAGCGTGAGCAGGTGAGGAACAGAGGAAGAGGGAGATACAATCTGAAGCAGACTCCAGGCTCTGAGCTATTAGCACAGAGCCCGACCCGGGGATCGAACCATGGACCATGAGATCATGACCTAAGTTGAAGTCGGATGCTTAATGGACTGAGGCACCCAGGCGCCCCATCTGCATTTTTTTTGTGTAATTTTTTTTGACATTTATTTATTTTTGAGAGACAGAGCAAGATAGAGCATGAGTGGGGGAGGGGCAGAGAGAGGCAGAGACACAGAATCTAAAGCAGGCTCCAGGCTCTGAACTGTCAGCACAGAGCCCGATGCAGGGCTCGAACTCAGGGACCATAAGATCATGACATGAGTCGAAGTCAGACACTAAACCGACTAAGCCACCCAGGTGCCCCGCCCCATCTGCACTTCTGATCAAAGAGCAGAGAAAGCTGTGGTTTCTCTGAGTAGATGTTCCTTTTTTCCAGCCAGCTTAATCTAAATTAGCAGTTCTCAACTGGGGGGGGAGGGGGGGGCCTCAGGATCCCTTTATACTTTTAAAAAAATTGAGGACCCCAAACATCTTTTTTGTGAGTCACATCTGTTGATATTTACTGAAAACGTCACACTCCCTGATTTCTAACTATATTACAAAGCTACAGTAAGTAACACAGTATGGTGTTGGCATAAAAACAGACACACAGATCAATGGAACAGATTATAGAGCCCAGAAATAAACCCATGCATATATGGAAAATTAATTTACAACAAAGGAGCCAAAAATATACACTGGGGAAAGAACAGTCTCTTCAATAAATGGTGCTGGGACAATGGGACAGCCACATGCAAAAGAAGGAAAGTGGACCCGTCTTATACCACACACAAAAATTAACTCAAAATGGATTAAAGACTTAAATGTAAGCCCTGAAACCATACACCCTCTACAAGAAACATAGGCAGTAAACTCCCTGCCTTGGCAATGATTTTTTGAACCTGACACCAAAAGCAACAAAAGGAAAAATAAACAAGTGGGGCTACATCAGACTTAAAGCCTTCTGCACAGCAAAGGAAACCATCAACAAAATTAAAAGGCAAGCTATTGGGTGGGAGAAAATATTTGCAAATCATGTATCTGGTGAGGGACTAATATCCAAAATATATAAGGAACTCATACAACTCAATAGCCAAAAAAACAATCGATTAAAACATGGGCAGACATTTTTCCAAAGACATACAGATGGCCGATGAGTACATGAAAAGATGCTCATCATCATTAACCATCAGAGAAATGCAAGTCAAAACTACAATGAGACATTACCTCACACCTGTCAGAATGACTAGTGTCAGAATTACTAGTATCAAAATGACAAGAAATAATAAGAGTTGGCAAGGATGTAGAGAAAAGGGAACCCTCATGTACTGTACTCAGGAATGCAAACTGGTGCAGCAACTAAACAGTATGGAGCTTCCTCAAAAAAATTAAAAACAGAACTACCCTGTGATTCGGCTGTTCCACTTCTGGGTATTTATCCAAAGAAAATGAAAACACTAACTCCAAAAGATATCTGCACCCCCGTGTCCATTGAACCATTTACAATAGCCGAGATGTGGAAACAACACAGGTATCCATCAGTGGGTGAACAGGTAACAAAACATCTCACACACACACACACACACACACACACACACACACACACACACACAGAATATTATTCAGCCATAAAAAAGAATGTTCCCTACTTAGGTACTCTCTATCTCTGTCTACAAGTAGTAGTTCCTCTCTACATCTGCTAGTCCTACATTCTTTAAGGTTGCCTTTGTCCCTCTTAGTGATTGATCTCCTGTTACTAGCAAATAATTCTTCGTATTAAATTTCCCTGTTCAAATTACTGGTATGGTTTCTTTGTCCTGAATGGATCCTGAACCCTAAATGATACCATCATCATCTGTAAAACTTAAAAGAGAATGCATATTTCCTAAATCACTAAGAAAATTAAAGCCCAGGGCATTATAGCCCATTTAGGAAATGAGAGGAATCAGTGAGAAAGCATAAAACATGATCACAAAGACCAAAGTCAGTAATTAACATAAAAGCAAATGGATTAGTCTCCCCTATTAAATTGCAAAACCTCTCCAAATGGGTTGAAGTATAAAATCCAACAAGACATGCTCTTTAGAGAAAACAAAAAATTATATAAAAGTTAAAAAAAAAATAGACAACTTATCAAGCAAGTATAAACAAAAAAAAAGAATATTCCAATCTCAAAGAGATAACACATAAAGGACAAAAAGAATAACTTTATAGATTGTCTTCTTATGAATGATCCCCAACAGACACAAGTATTTACATACTAAACAACCGTATCAAAATATATAAAGAAAAAGCTCCAAACAAAATAAAACTGAGAGAAAGAACGATCTAGAAGCCTTTAAGACAACACTACTAGTCTATGGTAGTTTACACCCAAAAATAAGAAAATAAAATTTCAATCATATAATTAAAGTGGTTGAGTACGTGTTCAGCTGTCCCACATACACTGAATAAACCTTCATTTAAAACATCCATAGCATGCTTTTTTAAAATGCTGGGCCCCAAAACCTCAATCAATTCCAAAAAACAGAAACTACATAAGCCATTTTTCCTTGCTACAAGTAACAATTATTTAAAACAAACAAACAAAAAAAAGCCAACCACACAGAAAATTTTAAATATTCTTAATTATTTAACCAAAAGTTTAAACACAATGATAAACTACTTAGAAAAAAAAGACACATCAATGTAGCTGGGATAGGAACATATTTGAAATTAAAGATAACTAAAACCCTTCATTTGTATACATATAAAAACAAAAAATAAACATCAGACTCAAAAAGTTACAGGGAAAAATTCTACAGAAAACAAAAGAAATACACATAAGATGAGAAATTAAAATATTTTAAAACAAATCTCACGTGATAAATCCAAACAGCAGGGGTTTTTTTTTTAAGGGAAAAAAGATTACCTTTAGCAAGTCAAATCAAGGAGAAAAAGGAATGGTCAAACTAAGAAAAGGTCATTTCTTATAACTTAAAAGTAACAAACTTAATATAGAAAATTTCTTACCCTATTCAAATTCTCTGCTAATAAATGTGTTAAATTTCAACAAAATTCGGTTTTCTGGAAAAACATAAATCACTTAAATTTAACAAGTAACAAACAGAAGGAGAAATACATTTGAAACAAAATCTTAAAATCAGATATGAAAATACCTAAGTTTAAAAATAGGTAACAGTCACAGAAGAAACTTGACAGTTATCAAGAAATGACTTCCAAACAGGGCTCTCAATTCAAAAGTTTTATAAGCGCAATCCTTCCATGTTTAGTGGAACAAGTAACCCCAACGATATACGTGCTTGATGCAAATACACATATTTATCCTATTCGCCTCATACAGCTAGCAAAATCTCTACGTCAAAAATTGGACATGAGCCCAAAAGATTAAATTCACTCACGTAAAAATGCCATTTTCCTAAATAACATATTAGCATATCAAATTTTATAGGACCAATAAGGCGGCCACATTTGAGGAGAAATGCACTGCATGACAATCACAAATTTCACAACGGATTTTCCCAGAAAAATAAACGTAAAAATCAGGAGAATAAAACGGTTGGACAGCAGAAGTCTACAATTGCTGGTAGCAGAGAGGCGGCATCATTTCTAATATTTCAGAGAGGAGATCCCACTCATGCTGGCGGGTTTGAGGGCTCTTTATCACATTTAATGTCTGTCCCAAAGTTACTGACACTTGAACATGATTTTCAACACTAATGTTACCACGACCATTCAATGAATGCCTGTAAGAGAATACGATAAATGTGAATGTGAAAACAGTCACCAAAATCACTCTCAGAGTGGTACTGGTGAAGAACCCTGGGCTTTACAGGATGCTCACAAAGGAGGATGGCAGAACTCTTTACCAGTTAAAGCTTCACTGCTACAAAGCAAAAGCATGAGCCATGCACGATGCAGACTGCCAGTTATGAAATTACACAAACCGTGGTCATTCTTTAGGCTGAAAGTATGTGTGTACTACTTCAGATTTTGAAAACAAAGGGAGTCTTTAATACGAGAGCAACTATTTTAAATCCATATAATTCAAGTCTACACAAGATGCAAGCAAAATGTAAATCTTAAAAAAAAAATTTTTTTTAAATTATCTACCTGATTCCAGGAGTTCAAAGATTGGTTTAATGTTGGAAAAATCGACTGATGATCTCATCAACAAATTAAATGGAAAAAAACCCATATGACTATCTTACAAGATACCCAAAAAGTGTATGTGACAAAATTCCAGAGCCAATCCTAATTCAGATTCTTTAAAAACTAAAAATAGACGGGTATTTCCTTTCTAGATAAAGAAGAACTCAAAACAGCCAACCTCGAAAGAAAATATTACGGACATTCCCATGAAAATCAAAAACAAGGTCTGCCATCATCGTCATTTAAAACTGTTCTAAACATTTGTGCCAACAAAATATGCAACAAAAACGAAACTACTAGAAGAAACATTACTGCTATTCACAGATGATAAAGTGTTTCCTAGAAAATCCATGTGAAATTATTGAAAAAAGTTCTAGAATTAAAGTGACTAGGTAACTAGAAAAATATAGTCTGAGGAGACCGCATACTGATTCCTGCTCAAGTCGCTGCACCTGCCCCACCAGGACTGTCTCTATCCTGGTTGGAGTCAGTATTATTGTTCGTCTGCCATCACCTTCATGCTCAACTAAGTGGCTTCCCCACCCCCCGTCAGCCTGGTGAGACGTTATGCACTATGACCACAGGATGTTTCTAAACCAAATCTGATGCCATTCCTTTGCTCAGAATCTTCTCACAGCTTCCCATAATAGAATAAAAACCAAATTTCTTACCAAGGCCTTCTACATATGCCCCTATACGCCCAGGCCTTACTCAAAAGCCATTCTTGACACCCTAGCCACCTTGTCTTCCTTCCTCTTCCTCAAATACCCCAAAGGCGCTTTGCCGGCATTGCTCTTCCCCACATCCTATCTTAAATGTTAGCCCTTCAAAGAGCTCTTCTGATCATCCAAACTAAAGTCGCCATCCAGTCACTGTCTCCCATCACCCGATTTTAATTCCCTCCAGAGAATCAAAGTTCATGATCTGATACTTTTCCCTGTATGTTGAGTATCTCCTCCCACTAACGTCACCTCCATGAGAGCAAGAAGTTTGTCTTAACTCTTTATCTCCAGCACTTAAATAAGTGTCCGGCACTTAAGAAGAGTCACTCAAAAAACATCTGAATTTGAGTCGCCTATCATCATTCCCAATGGACTGTAAGTTCCACAAACTAGGAGTCATACCTACTTTACTCATTGTTCTATCTCCATGACTCTGACACCGAGCAGTTAATAAATTACCTGATAACTGAATAAATCCCTCCTTCCCTCCTTTTAATCCCTAGGATTAAGATGGGGAAATATTCCTGGTAGGTCCAACATACTGTTGGTCCATACTGAACTTGTAGCCAACTAGTAACTATCCCAAACGATTTCATGTGAATTATAAAGTCTGGTCTTCCCACTTCTACCAATTCCCAAAATTCTACACTTGTGTAATTAACTTAGGATAAACACAAAGCTTTAATAAAGTGTGATAGCCTTACTGAAATTAATCTTCAACACACCTTCATAGAAAAGACATTTAAAAGAACCTAACAGGTCAATAAAAATGAAATCTTTTGAGTCCTAATCCATAAACTGTGTGAGTAGCTGGGCAAAGAAGAGAACTTCTTAAAATTATACTTGAAAAAAAACCAAAAAACAAAAAAACAAACCCTGAGGTATTAAAATGTTAATCCATCTTGTCAGTGTATAGAGAAATGAGTGCCCTGTGCTAAAACTAACGAGGCCACAAAAGGACTGCCTCTGAAGGAATTAAGATACGGGATCACCATTCTGATTACCCAAGAGTTACTCATTAAATATGACACAGAGTACATACTTGCTGGTTTGTGGGCACTCTAACTATCTAATTACTTCAAACAAAAGGCTACACTCACAATTTTTTATATTTTCTTTTTATTCAAGAGTTTACTCACAGGCAGCACTTTAAAACCAGGCTTTTAAAATTAAAGGCCAAAACTAAAAAAATTTTTGCAAATATGACACTGCTAAAAGAATGATCATCTTAATAATTTAAACCCTAAAACATTTTGTGGAGTTAAAGTCTTTATACATAGACTGTGTAAGATCGATATCATTTAAAGTAAACAACTGAAAAACCACAGATCGTGGGCAAATTTGTCAATGAAGATAATCATCAGTTTCAGCCTTCCAAAGTATGAAAACCAGCAATTAATTCATCCTGTGACAGAGTATAAACTATGCTTCAGAATTTGGACTTTAAAGTCTCTTTCTCCAGCAGCAGATCAGCATATCTATGCTGAAGTTCTTTTTCTCTTTCCTGTTGTCGCTGAACATCTTCTTTTAGACACTTGAAGAGACAAAAATATTAAATCATTATTTCGTATGTAAGCACGCAATGAAAATTAAAAATATCTTATGGCACTTTATCATCTTACGAACAGAAGGGTTAAGTCATGACTCTTAAGAGAGAAGTATTCCCCAGAGAAACAAGGAAGAACAACTACTTATGCTCTAAAGCCAGTACTGCAACGGTTCTTTGGTCATACGACTACCATCTTGTTGCGAGAATCTCTGCTAGCTCAAATACACAAGCCACTGCTGCCCTATCAGTACCCACAAATGCACCTCGATAAGCCCTCACGGCCCTTTATCTCGGTAGGGACTATCATGCACACTTCGGAAATAAAAGTTAAACCAAATCTGGCCAGAGGAATTTCATGCTGTACAATGACCAGCTATATTCCCAGCATTCTAAATTACAAAACAGGCAACGGTTTAATGTACCTCAGAGAGCTGTAAGAATGGGATGCAATTAAGTTTCAGGGGGACAAATCACAAGGGTTACTTATTCTATTTCACCGTGTATCTATATGCAAACCAGAAAATCAGTAAAGGAAAAGCCATTGTATCCACCACTAGCCTGGTCTATCCACCTATACACAGACAATTCTAGATAAGAAAATCAAAAACGTCAGGCTCTCACTGAAAAAAGCCAGACAGTATCAACTTAAGAGATAAATCTGCACAGGAGAAAGAAAAAACAGGAAAGCCCTGGTAATTTTTTGCAGTTCTCTTTTTAAGCAATGCTGCAAGGCAATGATGTTACCTCTAGCCTCCGGGGAATAGCAGAATCTTCGTGTTTCTTGAGTTCTTCAAAAGTGCGTAACTCCAAGTAAGCCTGCTCGATTTGGTCCCATAAGTCATTCAACTGTTTCATAAGCCCCATAGCACGAGACTGGTAACCCCCAAGCAAAATTTTCATCTTCTTTTCCATCTTTGCAGCTCTCTTGGCTTCCGTTGTCATGTGACCCCTGTTTATCTGGGGGAGCAGGGGAAGATCACATCAGCAGACATGAGAAAAGCAGGCTAAATAACAGAAAAGGTCCTGTTGGTTCATCTACCTCCTCAAAGCCAAGGCGCATTAGAATTCCTCATACTTGAGCTACCATAACACAAAATGTGGCCTAAGAAGGATTTGTCTTGCACTGGAAGGGTTGTACAGTTTAGTCCCAAATAATCGATTTGTAATAATCTCACCCATAATTCAATTTCAAAGCAGGCTTGAATTTCACAGTGTAAGAAAAAGTAACCTGCACTTCTGAAAATAACTTCTGCTATCATTAATCTGCATGGATGTGGGGACTGGCAGAGACCTGTCTTCACCAGCTTCATCCCCAAAACGCATTGCTATACAATATGACGACTACAGCTAAGACTCCTGTATGACGTACCGGGAAGTTGTTACAAGAGTAGATCTGAAGATCACAAGAGAAAATGTTTTTCTTTCTCTGTTTTCTTCTTTTCTTTACATTTTATCTATGTGAGATGACAGATTTTTAACTGAGATGAGACTGTGATCATCATTTCACAATACATGTAAGTCAAACCATCCTGCTGAATGTCCTAAGTTTATACAAGGATGGATGTCAATTATTTCTCAGTAAAAGTGGAGAAAATGCACTTCTATATTATACATCCAGTACATTTTTAATAACTGAATAACAACCAATTAGTGCACCACAGTTGTAATCAAAATGTAACCCCCCTCAAACTATAAAACTACTGGTTATTTTTATAACGTTATAATTCTAAATTTGGCATAAAACCCATAAAGGAAAAACAATGCCACGTTTGGCAAAGGAAAAAATATTTAGTTTTTGTACAGTGAAAAGACACCATAAAATTGAGAGA
Source organism: Panthera uncia (assembly GCF_023721935.1). Classification (NCBI taxonomy): domain Eukaryota; kingdom Metazoa; phylum Chordata; class Mammalia; order Carnivora; family Felidae; genus Panthera; species Panthera uncia. The sequence continues at coordinate 33,646 of NW_026058094.1, read as the reverse complement.
TGGCAGTTTTCCTATTAAATATGTATCCTGGGCACAGATGGGCTGCCTCCTCAGCTCACTCTAAAATTAGGGGAAAAGAGTTCAAAATATATAAACTCACAAAAGAACAGGAGAAGGACAATGAACAGGAGCAAGTTATCAACAAAATTCTAGAGCTGAAGCAGGACAGAGAAGGCCCCAGTTGAGAGAGAACGAGAGAGTCCAAGGAGAGATGGATGAGAAGGGGTAAAGGTATGTAATGCAGAATCCCATCCACATGGCACCTACGCCAGGTATCTAGTCTACGTCCCACAGTATATAACCACTTCATATTTTAAAGTGATCTGCAAATGCACATACGACACTTACAACTGTGAGGTCAAAGCCTTAAGAGTAATTATTAAATCTGTTAGCTTCTTATATTCAATCTGTGTTAATTTATTATCTATATATGTCTGTCCGTTCCTTTCCTCTCTCCCTCCCTCCCCTTACTTCACCTCTCTCCACTCTCTTCCACTCCCCCTCAAACTGATTTCATCAAGTGACTCCAAAACTAAGTAGTTTCAAGATAACATACACCCAAATGATAATCCATAATTCATAACAATGTAACTATAAACAAGGAAGACCATATGACAATGTAAATACCCTTTTTTTTCTAAGATACCAAATGTGGAATAAATAGGATAGGGATAAGTAAACAGAAATGGTACCACGGATAAATGTCAAATGCAAAATAACTGATAGGAAAAACTATACATAGGATGTTTTATTAAAATATTTAGAAACCATATAATCACCAAAACAAATATATAGCTTTCCAAAATAACAACTTTGAAACATCCACTTCAATGCCTAATATCCGATTTAAAAATAAACACATCAATTACAATGCTTTATGGTTAGAATATATAAGAACACCAAAAAATTAAAATGTTCCTCAAGGGCACCTGGGTGGCTCAGTCAGGTAAGCGTCCAACTCTTGGTTTCGGCTCAGGTCATGATCTCATGGTTCCATGAGTTCAAGCCCCCTCACTGATCTCCTCACTGACAGTGCAAAGCCTGCTTGGGACTCTCTCGCTCTCCCTCTCTCTCTGCCGCTCGCTCCCTCCCCCTCTCTCTCTCGCTCTCAAAATAAATAAATAGATAATAAATAAAGTAAAATAAAACATAATAAAATATTCCTCAAAATACAAAGTATAGTTGAGCCTTGAACAACATAGGTTTGAACTGCACGGGTCCTCTCACATGGATTTTTTATAGTACTGTAAATGTATTTTCTCTTATAATTTTAATAACATTCTTTTCTCTAGCTTACTTTACTACAGGAACACAGGACATAATACATACACAATAGAAAATACGCGTAAATTGACTTTATGTTATCAGTAAGGTGCCCCAGTCAACAGCAGGCTATAAGTTTTGGGGGAGCCAAGCCATGCATGAATTTTGAACTGGGGGGAGGGGGGCGGTCAGCGGCCATAAACCCTGTGTTGTTCAAGGGTCAAGTGTATACTTTTACCGGAAAAGTAACACTTCATACCTATCCACCTCCAGCTTAGTTTATTAAAAGTCAAAGTCAAATAAGCCTGTGGGGTGGAAAGAACGAACATGTCGCATGTCCACGCCTTGCCTTAAAAATGTGAGATGGATCTAAAATTAAAATACAGCTTTTTAACAACCATTTATATCTTCGGCATTTTATACAAGTTAATAAGCTTTTATTCCTCTGCAATTCATTTGAAGAATAAATCCAAGAATAAACAATGTCCTTTATAAAGGGGCCACTTTCCTCTAATAGCAAATCAAAGTAAGTTCCATGGCAGTTGTATGTCTTCTAAGGAAATACTGTGTGAAGTCAAGGCAGCACAGTATACTGGGGGAGTGAGTCGTTCTTTCCTCGCAGCACAGCCACCCAACTGTTGTGAATCGATGCAAGTTATTTAACCTGTCTCCATTTCTCCATCAGTAAAATGGCAGTCACTGCTAAGTTATTATGAAGCTTAAATAAGATAATGTACGTAAAAGCCCTTAGCCACCCAGTGACTGGCACAGAGTAAGCAGTTAACAAATGTCAGCTCTGATTACAATTATTTCATATATACTAAGAGTTTAACCATTTTGATCTCCTCTCTAATGGACCAAGGGACTAATGATGAGGCTTTCAAATCTTCTTTAAAATTCCAACCTTAATTAAAAAATGACCTGGAATCCTTGCTGGAAATAAAACAAGGAAAAATAGCTGTTCCTTCTTTAAGAGAGCAGTTTGCCTCATGAGGACAACCATACCAAGTAACACGTACTCAAACACATCTTCTCAAGCCAGTGGTTTTCAATCCCAGCTAAACTTTAGAATTACCTGTAGAGCTTTTACAATGTACCAGTGTCAGTGCCCTAAACCCAGAGACGCTTATTTAAATGGTTTCAGACTTTGGTATTTTTAAAGCCCCCAAATGATTCTCCTGGACAATCAGGATAGAGAATCTGTTTCAACCACTGTCATTACAGAAGCTGGACATCAATCAGCTGTTTTCTCTGAACTAGACCCACCAAAAAGCCCTCACTCCCAATAATAAGTGAACTAAATCAATGAGTTGCATGCAGTTCCTTAAATATAATTCAGCACGTTCTAAGATACTCTAATCACACATGGATTCAAATAAACATTCCAAAAACCTTACCAGTACAGAATTTCAAATACACATAGCACATTTTTAAAAAAATAGACATACAAATTTTCATTTTCATTGGTCAAGATAATCCACTTAACTATATGCTGCACTCCATGGATATTCAATTTCCAATTTGGTGCAATAGCTTAATACTTATGTTCCAAAAGTGTTTAATTAGTCATCAAGGCACATTTACTATGACTGGTACCTTGCATCCGGGGAATACCTTGCCTCGTACAATTGAGTCATTTATGCTTCCCAAACTATCAAGGATTTTAAAACTACTAAGCTGCTAGGTTCCATTTCACGCCAACAATTTAATTTAGCTCAAGCTTTATATAAAATCTTCTGACTCAAACACTGTGCTAAGATTTCAAGCAAATATGGAAATAAATGATACCCCAAAAAATTTAGTACAGGAAAAAATTTAGTCGAGTAACTATATAAATTTAATCACTAAAAGTATAAAGAAGAAATTAAATGCAGCTTTTAATATTCAATTTAAGCTCAGTTATCTTAACACCTATCATCTTATCATCTGATCATTAAAATGTGAAGGAAGAGATCTGTACACTTTGTAAAATTTTCTATGACTGCTCAATGTGCTTTAGGAGGGAAAAAACTAACCTATAAGGCTGGCGTTTTTCTAGCAGCAAGAAATCACAAGCATGAAATAAATGCATATGCAAATTAGTCCAAACCCCCCCCCCCCCATACACTACAGAAACATTAAAGTCCAACAGGATATAAGACCTTATTGTTTAAAATACAAAAAATCAGGGATGCCTTCTTGGCTCAGTCAGTTGACCACCCGACTTTTGATTTAGGCTCAGGTCATGATCCAAAAGTTGTGGGATCAAGCCCTGCATCTGGCTCCACTGCTTAATATTCTCTCTCCCCCTCTGCCCCTCTCCCACACTTGCTCACTCTTTCTAAAATAAAGAAAATTTTTAAAGATTTTATAATACAAAAACAAACAAACAAACAAACGGGAAAAAAAGACTCTGATTTAATCATATTCGTGTTTCTAAACCTTTTTTTAAAAATTAAGTATTTGCGGGGCGCCTGGAGGGCTCAGTTGGTTGAGCATCTGACTGTAGCTCAGACCATGATCTCACAGTTTGTGGATTCAAGCCCTGCATCGGGCTCTGTGCTGACAGCTCAGAGCCTGGAGCCTGCTTTGGATTCTATGTCTCCCTCTCTCTCGACTCTTCCCCCACTCGCTGTGTCTCCCTCTCAAAAATAAATAAATGTAAAAAAAAATTTTTTAATAAAAGAAATATATATTAAGTATTATTAGCAACTGCCCTTCCTGAAGGACAACTTATTTTAAACAAAACGATATTGGCTTAAGGAGCTTGGATGGTACATTAGAGCTGACTTACAAAAAGTTCTCAAAAATTTTTTTCAAATCCTTATCTGCACTATAGATATGCACTTCAAATTCCTCTTCAAACATCTAACAGAGGGGTACAGAGGGGTAGCTGGGTGGCTCAGTCACTTGAGCATCCAGCTGGCGCAGGTCCTGATCTCACGGTTGGTGAATTTGTGCCCCACATGGGGCTCGCTCCTGTCAGCACGGAGCCCACTCCAGATCCTCTGTCCCCCCTGCCATCTGCCCCTCTCCCACTCGTGCGCAAGCTCTCTTTCTCTCTCACAAATACTAACAGAGATGGCAGTGGAGACAGGATTAAATACTTTGTTAACTTGTCACTAGACAAACCTACCAAATATGGTTATAATGGAAGTTTATGCTTTAAATACATATCAGCACAAAATTTCTAATATCTATGAGGAAATTAAAGTAGGCTACACTTGATATAATTGAAGCTGACTACGCCCAAAATGAAAGAGTAAAATTCAATCCAAGAGATGAATGAGAATATATCTACATATAAGTGTGTAGGGACACCAAGACAACAAATTTCATGTACCATAACTGTTTTACAATACAATGTCTGGAATTTGGTTCAAAATAGTGGGGAAGGGAAAATGCCATATGAAAACAAAAGTGGCGGTGAGTTGATACAGCTGGATGATAACACTGGAGGACTCATTAAACTAATCCACTTCAGGATGTATTTGAAAACTCCCATAATAAAAGGTTTTATAAAATTCAAATTCAAGATCTACTGCAGAGGCTATTTAAGACTGTACACCACAAACCATGAAACACCAATACAATGAAATATAAGAGACATCAAAATCTCCATGTCAACGATTTTAGCACACCAGATGTATATATGAAATGTTAAATTAAAATCCACAATTACGTTAAGATCCATTTATACTAACCAAAATCTGAGCCTTCAGTCTTACTCAATCTCTGCGAAAATCAACCCATATCTCCAATTTCGGACAGTCATCAAAACTTCTAGAATAAAAACTCAGCCACCCTGCTGTTCAAGGTAACAAAGTTACTTCATGACACCTAAAAGTATCAAACCAAGTTTAATCCAATTTAGACAACACTAACGGTGGTTAACAGACCTGAAGAGACATGGGACGGAATTCCCATTTGCTAAAACTTGCTATTTGCTAGGCACACAGTATCTCACTTAATCTTACATTATCTCAAACTCTCACTTCCGTGAGATAAGAACTATTACCCACCCTAATTTTACAGGTAAGTATGAGGAAATACGAGGCTCAGAGACAGGTAAGTAACTTGCACGAGGCCACACGGCCACTAAGTGATGAAGCTATGAAGTACGTCCTACTTGAAAGTTCAACACACCACTACTAATAAACCGAATGTCCCCTCTGCCTCAGCCTGTGAAATGCAAACATGCCTGAAGAAATTCAAGCTGTGGGACTGAATGGCTTAATGCCATCAGACAGTTCCCTGAAAAACAAGTTATTCTAGACACGTGTAAACAAGATCTTAATTAATGGATCTGCCCATCACTCTTTCCCTGATTGAGACATTAACCTACAAGAGTTTTATTTGACACTTGAGAAAAGCTTTGACTTTCCTCAGCTTATCCTTTTAAATTCCTAACTCTTCTATTCTTAACAAGCTATAAAATTAGAAGAACACAAACATTTCTCAGAACAAATTTACAGGGAAAAAAAATGTTATTTAACAACTTCTCAAGAAGTTGGGCAGAATATAACCAGCATAATTGGGGATTTCGCCAAACCAGATCTTTGCCACAACTCTATAAATGAGAGCAAGTGATCAGGTCTTTTTAAAATGGTATTTGTAATATGTTATTAAATCTACAAAGTAGTATATGATGATTCCAATTCAGTTTTAAACATCTTCCTCCTTTCATCCACACACAGATGCATACAGTAATTTTTTTCTATATTTAATTACACACACACACACACACACACATATATTAATAGATATACACACACATACATATCCCTCAAAATGTATAAGGCGATTATGTTTGGATGGTAGGCTTCTTTTCAAATTGTTTTTTAATTTCTTTTTAAATTTTCTACAAAGTACAGGTATTATTTTTAGAAAAACGCCCACAAATGTTATTTTTTAAATGCATAGAAGAGAAACTGTCTAAAAAAGGCTGGCCAGAGACCAATGGAAAACTGATGGTCCCCAGGAGATGAATCAGTGGAACCATAAGTGTTTCCTCGGGTCATTACAAAAGGGGGCTGTATGGGACTTATAAAAGTGTAATTGTTACTTTCAAACTCACTAAGTTTGTTAAGGTTACTAAGCTTAAGTAATTCCAAAATAAACACATTATCCTTGGGTCTCCAATACTGTCTTCAGTTAAAGTCTGTTACAGTGAGGTTCAGAAACATTAAGAGCATCCCTCCGTGAAACTGTTGCTTGGAGGCCCAGAATATAACTTTACACCACTGGAAAAACAGGTTTAAGGATACCCGAAATAAATACATAGTTGATGGCAGCTCCACTTCCTAGTCCATCGTTTAGCAATATGATCCTATGGTAGTAACGATGTGGTTCGACCACCGAAATGTTTGCAAACAACAAGAGCCCATCAGTGCCTTTCCTTTCATCTCTATACTACTCACTAGCATTAAATCGTATCAGTGAACCTTCTCCACACTGACGAGATGCAGGTCCAAGCATGTGATTATTGCTTGCATCTACCAGAGTTAGCATCCACCAGACTGCATCCCGGCAAAGCAAGCTAAACAGGAAGGCAAAAAACCTTACCAAAAACCTTTCCAGGAACAGTAATGTACCAACAAAGCAATACCAAGAGCACCTGACGTCTGCACGAGCTAGGAAATGAAACACATAAACTGCATGAAAGAAATTCAACTCAACGTTGAGGCATACCAGAAGCAACACGACTGTACCAAGGAGATCTCTGGTCCAGCTCTTCTTGATAGAACAAGCAAGAACTCTGCCAGTGCCCTTAAGGGTCAAAGCACAGAGCAGAATTTGAGAAAGGGAGCATTCCAGAGTACCAGAAACTTCTCTCCTGTGCCCCATGTCACCCCTCCCCCACACGCACAAGAGAACATAAACCTGCCGAGTTACTTCAACATACAGTCCTCCATCCAGATTTGCCCAACAACTTGATCCTTACCCTAAATTTTCACTCCTTAAAGTATTAAGGGAATTTTTTCCTATGTAAAAATATCTGACTTTATAAATAAAATCACTGAGAAAATATGATCCATTGTACAGTCAATTTTGCTGAAATATAACCATTCAGTAAAGTCAGGGGTGCTCCTAAGAGTTCTTCAAGTACACTGAGAAAGATGTGTTATCTGTGTTTTTCAAGTTACTTTATTTCCAAGAAGTCGATGTTACATAATATTTCTTGACTAAGTTGACTGTGCCAGTAAAATACAGAGAGAAGTATTACTTCTGGACCTAGTTTCCACCTCTAAGGAAAGCCTTTCCATTTTTATAGCTAACATGACAAAATCTACTTTTCAGCCAAACTTCCTCAACGCAGCAGTTTAGATAGTATTTCAAATACTATTAAATTTAATAGCAGGCCTAAATTCAGACTTCTCTTTTCACTTTTGCACCTCCTGGAAATTATTTCACTCAAAATAATTATGTCTTCAGACGATTTCCTATTTCCACTTAAAGTGGAAACAAATTAGAACACTTCAAATTCTATTTGCACTTCCCAAATACAGTAATGACTCATTTATCTGGCATCATCAGAAAATGAGGTTCTCCTCCACATGAAGCATTTTCCAGATAACTGATGTCCACAAGAGCACAGAGCTTGTCCGCTTTGTTCCTGCTACACTCCCAGGTGCTAGAACAACGGCTGGCACATATTAGATGCTCAGTAATAGTCACTGAACATACGATCACATCAAGGACTATAAAGTCCTTTTATTTTTTACCATTTGATACAAAATTTTCCTACCATTTTAGGCATCCTTCTTTAAAAATATATATATAACAGTGAGCAGAAATTAACCATTTTTTTAAATATCTGGGGCATCACTACAGATAGCAATCACTCTGCTCTCCCACCACACACCCATAATGCCCTCAGAGGCTAATAAAATAGTGTATCTAAATGGCCTCGACATGCTATGCTTTCTAACTTTTCCTTTTCAGATATTAGTTATCATTTCTGTTTGCTGCTGCTGCTGCCTTGTTTGACACACAAATGTATGGCACAATTCTAAAATTAATTCTGCCTCCAAAGCAGAATAAAACACGTGAACTTGGTTACAACTCAGAAGTCTTTCCCACTTACTTCTGACCTGTGACTACTTTCCAATTCCATTTATTTAACAGACTCCTTATACCACCCACCACATTCTACATAAAATCTGAGATGGTTCCATTAGTTTTAAGTGAGTATCCTAAGGATTTTCATTTAAATTCTGCATTTCAAATACTAATCATGAGTAATGGCTCAAAGACCCAGCTCCAATATAAACCTCAGGGCATATTTTTTAATCCATTTAGGAGACACCAACCACGACAAAGCTGGATCTCATCTTGCTTGATACACTGTGATAGGGCCATAATTTAGATTCACTGTTCCAAAGTTCATGACAGCAAAAATCAAACACACTGGCAGCCATGGTGTATTGTGCTTGCACAGAAAGGCATATCTCCCTGAACCTAAGAGTGGAAAGAATAATTTAAGTATAGCATTTAGTTTATATAATACAACTGGAGTTCCTTCCCCACAACAAACTTTGAATAGTGTTTATAATTTAGCAATCAACTGAAATGATGAAAGAATTACCACAATTGAAATAAAATATTTATGTATTTCAAACCAGTAGAATTGTGTCTTCAAAAACTAAAATAAGCTAACACAAGCCTAGTTCTGAATTAGGGATGGATACAAATAAAATGGGGGAGTTGTTTATTTGGGTTTTTGAGTCTCTTTTCTTCTTTTTAAAGATTTAATGAACTTTCATTTGAAATAAGTGTAGTTTACTAAATTAAAGGATTTGATTACATATTCTTTAAAAGTAACTAGCTGAGTAAACAATAAAGTAAGTTATCCAGAAGTCAAGAAAAGAAAAATTACTTCAGACTGTTTTATGAATATTCTTCCAAAATCACCAATCCTTCAACAAAAATAGTTCAACGGAAGATTTCAGTTCCTGGTACTGAACTGAACAAAGAGAGCCACATGTTTTTAATGGTTGCTCATAAACGACCCAAATAAATCTCCAAAAGAACGGCAGTGGTTCTTTCTGTATTTTTCCCTTCAAAACTCACAAGACCAATTCAACATAAAAATAAAAATTACTGTACTTTATGGCACCACTCACTTCGTGACACATTTATTTGCTGTCACGAAAGTTAGTGCCTCAGCAAAGTAAATGAGATTTAGGGAAAAACTTTTTTTATATTTTAAAGAGCACAAAATGTCCTTACCACGTGGGGCAGAAAACGTTTACCCACCTCAAATGAGAAGATTTTCAAACTAAGTGAGAGACCAAAGTATTTATATATAAAGGTTACAAGAAAGCTTTCCAAATAGCTTTCTAATCAATTACAATGCTGACCTTAGATCAGGATTACACTGCTAACTACCACTTATAAATAAACGAAGCCAACACAACAGAAAATGTAACTCAAAATGTGCCCACTGATGTTCTACTTTCCCTGACTTTAAATCCCAAATTAAAACACAGAACAACAGCACACCCTGCTGGAAGTTAGCAGTACAACGGAGTAACAAGCAGCAACTGGACTGCAAAGATTTCACCCACGATGAGAATTACTTCAAAGAGAAACTAATTTCCCACTAAGTGATAAAAGAGGCTCAAAGACATTAACCACCAGATGCCTATACGTGTAGTCTTAAAGGTAAAATTAAGACTTAGAATAATTTCATATTACTAGAACTCTTTTTCCTGTTCATTTCCCTAGCCCCACATGATACCAACCACTCCCAGTGGTACTGCTATTTTTATTTTAACTCTAAATAAAAATATTTTCCAATCTGCTTTCTGTAAAGAGAAATTAGTAGTCACAAAGGAGGAAATTGAGGCCATTTCTGCATGTGACTGCCTGAAGCACCCTTTTCTCCCCACCCTACCCTAGCCTCAGAAACATCCCTGAAGACCACCTTGAAAAATCCACAAGACAGCCCAGTGGTCCATGAACCACAATTTACATGCCATTGGCAAAATGCCTACACAGATTCTGGAATTCAAAACCTGCAGACTATATTAAGAAACCATGTGCCATGAAACTCCCATCTAGTACATTTCAACATTTCCTCAGATGTGAAAAAAATCACAGAAGCCATTATCTAAGATAATCCAGCTCGGTGCTCTCTAACAAACCCAAAGGAATCAGAGAATGAACAGAAAGGAACCAAAGTTACATGAATGTGCTCTTTTGGCTCCAGAAAAAAAAGCTCCTCGGCACCACTGAGATCCTTCTTTACAGAAAACAAGCTATTCTAGCATTGATGGACATTGTTCTGGGTGACCAGTGTTAACTTCTTGTCTTCCTTGCTCCCACATTTAAAAGGTCCTGTTTGACCTGTGATCAACCTGGAGGGCACCATTCTTTATCATAAAGGCCAGCAATTCTGAAAAATCAATGAAAGCCAAACAAGACCAAACACTTTAGTACAGTTTTCCCTCCAGAGCTGCAAAAGCAAGGGGCACTCGGCTGGCTCAGTCAGAAGAGCATAATACAACTGTTGATCATGGGGTCGTGAGTTTGAGCCCCATACTGAGTGTAGACATCACTAAACAAAAGAAATAGACTTTAAAAAAAAAAAAAAAAAGGCAAGAATTGCAAAACCAGTAAGTGCCTCAGGTCTGTTTTTCTGTAATTGTCTCCAGTGGTTATTACTTGGTCCATTGTCTCAATCAAGGTACATTTAAATTAGAATTTTAAAAGGATACCAACCTCAAGCCTCTTTTCAAGTGACTCGATTCTGTCCTTTTTGCTAGCTAAGTTGGCCCGTGTGTAGCGGCTCTGCCCAGGAAGATACAAAACTTGACTGTAGCATTCTTCCCACACCTGGTTATAAGCTTCACTTGAGAGTTCTCCGTGGCTCATACCTTGTTTTACCACTTCCATCTCCTGTACCAAAACATCCTGGGCCTGTGTACAGTAATAATTTCAGTAAGCTTGGGTACCAGAATTACTTGCTATCAAGAGAGAACTTTAAAACACTAATTTTCCTCTTTCTTTGGGTAAAGGCAAGGAGTTGTGGTTGACTTGTTTTTTTGTTTTTCGTTTTGGAAGGGGGGAACAATATCTAAACAAAATGAATTAAGAAGCCAGTAAGTTGACACAGACTGATTTGAAAGTCAAGCTTCCGTATATCACCAATAAACATCTTTGCCTTCACTCTATTATTAACAGTAGCTACCATTTCTTGGACATCTACTCTATGCCAAGAACTCAATTTAAAAATTTTACCTACATTATCTCCAAACACCATTAACACGTTACAAAGTAGCTGGTATTACTCTCTTATTAAAGATGATGAAACTAAGGCTCAGAAAGATTAAGCAATTTTTGAAAAACACATCACACTAGTAAAGGCAAGACAGGATCATGCCCCAAAGCCGAATGGTACCTTCGCTTGGGTGTGCTCCTTCCACTCTACCAATTCCTCCATACACTTCAGACTTCACAGGATTATGAAGGGGAACCAGGCATTTATTGCTTCTGATACATGCCTTTTTTCTCATCTGAAGAGATGCCCCTGACATTGCCAAAGAATGAGATGGGGGCACAGATCAAATAATAATGGCTCACACACCAGCTTTTACTTTACTAAAGAGAGTTTAAGATGACAGAATGAGGAGAGATAAAGTTGGACAGGCCTGGGTACATATCATACCTTTACCATTTAAGTAGCTGTCTGAACTTGCTTAACATCTCTGAGCCCGTTTCTCATCTGTAAAGTGAGGATAATACCCACCTGACATGTTTGTTATCAGGATTAAATGATAAAACATACACACAGAGTGTGGCCCAACTCGAGACCCAAGGACTCCACAAGCATACCACATCAACTTTTTCCAGCCCTTTGCTTCCTGGCTCAAAACTGACAACTATCATTTTGTGCCTTAAAGAAAGCTTTCAATCGTTCCAGTACATCACAGACCAAAATATATAATAAAATCAAATACAAAAACGTAAAACAACGGAAAATCATGTCTATAGAAGATAAAGAACGGATACTTTTAAACAAGATCTCTGAGAAAATAACAAAAACAAACCAATTTTAACACACTTAATGAAAACCCAACATTTCATAGTAACAGAAATGGTATTTCACTCCAAAACTGTACACAGTAAAAATTTACAAATTCAGCTCTTATGATTATTAGAAGACAGTAGTACTATCTTTAAATTTTTTTATGTATACTTATTTTTGATAGAGAGACAGAACATGAGCGGAGAGAGGGGCAGAGAGAGAGGGAGACACAGAATCTGAAACAGGCTCCAGGCTCTGAGCCGTCAGCACAGAGCCCGACGCGGGGCTTGAACTCACAGACGCAAAATCATGACCTGAGCCGAAGTCGGACGCTCAACCGACTGAGCCACCCAGGCACCCTACTAATTTATCTTTAAACTGCCCATAAAGAATCTGCTCGCTAAGTAAATGCTGTTTCAAATTCATTTTGGAACAGAGAAGAATATAAATACATACAATAAAATATGAAAGAATATTTAAACTAAAAAAAAAAAAACCAGGGCTGCATGGGTGGCTCAGTCAGGTAAGCACCCAACTCTTGATTTCAGCTCAGGTCACGATCTCACTCATGGTTCATGGGTTTGAGCCCTGCATAGGGCTGCACACTGACAGCAGAGGCTGCTTGGTATTCTCTCTCTCTTTCTCTCCTCTCTGCCCCTCCCCTACTCACCCTCTCTCTCAAAATAAACTTAAAAAAAAAAAAAAAATTCAAACTACTTTGTAATGGTTTCCAATAATTCTAAAGCACTACCTACAACTATTATTTTTAAAAGTTTTATTAGAATCGATTCCCCACAGAACCTTCTGTTACATAACAATGTGATCCTTATTTCAGGTTTCCATACACACAGTAAATTTCTCAAATCCCATCTTCCCCTATTTTCACTTCAAAAAGAGGAGACTGTTCAAGTATGGAGTTCACAGTGTAATTCTCAACCCCAGTCCAATGGTAAAATGTGCCTGCCACAAGCGTAAGCATTCAACAGATGTCAGTTTCCTATCATACTTACTAAGAGTAATTCAAGGTTACTCAGAAATCGGGGCCAACTGTCCTTCCTTTCTCTAATTTCTAAAAATCCTTCAATAAACACGTATTACTTTTGCAAAAAGGAAAATAGAAAGCAAGAAAAAAATACAGGTAAAGAGCAGGAGAGAAGACAGAAAAAAATATATATATATTGTAGGGATTCTCTCCCCAAGTATTCAATAACCCATTCCAATCAACAAGTCTATAACTGCCCTTCAGGGCTAAGGACTAAAGAAATAAGACTAAAGCTAATGACCACTCTGCTTCCAACCATGACACCAACTGTATTTTCTCATACCATGGAACAGATTTCTATTTACAATCACAGCTGTTTGCTCTGTCAGAACAGAAAAATCAAATGCATACGGAGGAAGAGGCAGGACAGACTTTATACAAGAAAATGTTCCTGCATTTCCTTATCTAAAAGGATAGTGGGAAATGATTTAAGGGAAAAAGATTCAGTACACTGTATTTCTTTTCTTTGAATAGGTGAAAAAAACGTTTTTTACGCATGCCTGCTTTTTCATATTAATCTAAATAAATGAGGTTTAGGTATTAAAGGTATTCAATTCAACTCAGAAGTAGCAGAGTTAAACACAGAAAATGGCAATTTGCAGCAACTGTCCATGAGGCATACACCCATGAAACAAAACACCTTGCCACCTAAGCCAGTGTTTACCTGGAAAAGGTCTGTCACTGAATGAAAAGGGGCGGGGGGGGGGGGGGGGTGATTAAGTATGTCTTCTTCATAACACTTACTATGAACGTTTATCTCCTAATCATGAAATTCACTTGTTTATAAATATCAGCATGAGAAAAGACAGTGTTTGTCCATGATACACAGTATTTAATGAATACTTTATAATCAACGATACCTTTTTCAGCTCTTCTTTGGAGAACTTTTCATAAGGGTTATGTTCCAGATAGGCAATGTGCTCTGAATTATTAGTACCAAATCCTACAGTTTTTCCTTTTTTATTTCCAGATGGTTCATAAGGGTGATGCAGAAGGTCATAATGAAGCATTGTGATCATTTCTTTTTTGATTAGTTCTTCACTTTTTTGTAAATCTGTTAGAGGTGGTTCTACATTTAAGGGTCTTAGAATAGTTTCATTTACCTAAAATTTTAAGACAAGTACAATTACCAAACATTATCACTCCAATGCTGATGTTATTACTTGTTCTAGCATGAATTAAATAGTAGTTTTACATTTTCAAAAGAATTTTGCTTTCCTTCTAAGGTCTTATTTGTACCAGCAAAACATTTTACATTATATCTGGGAAGTGCTTTACTATATTCCAGAAAGAATATAATATTTTGTTTCACAAACTTTATGAATGATATAAAAGCATCAATCACATAAGAAGAAACTCAAAACTTCCTAAGCCAGAAACTCTAATACTTACTTCTGATGGTCTTGGCAGATCTTTCTGGACAGCTTTGTGCATTCGCTTCATTTCCTTTACACGCTCTGCCTCTCGTATAGCCTAAAAAAATTATTTTTATATCCATTATTACAGCTATATGGTATTTGCCACATTTCAATAAAGTTGAAAACATGTATAAGAACATGTATGTTCAAGAGTTAAAGCTGTCGAAGTCTGTGTAAGTTTGTAGAAAGGTAATAAAAGGCAACAGAAATCAGTCTATTCATTCTCTCATTACAATACAAACTAAGAACTGCCAACAGCTACTAGAGCATTCTCCAAGTTTATGTGGCTCCATCCATCAGATAATCATTCTTTTCTTGTTTAATTTGGAATTCTAATAAAAATCCTAGAAGAGAGCATAGGCAGGAATGTCCCTGACACCAGCTGTAGCAACATTTTTCTAGATACGTCTCCAGAGGCAAGGGAAATAAAAGCGAAAATAAACTATGGGAATTACATCAAAATAAAAAGCACAATGAAGAAAATAATCAACAAAAGACAACCTGTTGAATGAGAAAAGATATTTGTATACAACATATCCAAGAAAAGGTCAGTATCCAAAATATATAAAGAACTTATACAACCCAACACGAGAAAACAAATACTCAGTTACAAAGTGGGCAAAAGACATGAACAGACACTTCTCCAAGAAGACATCAAGATGGCTAATGGACACATGAAAAGATGCTCAACATCTCTCATCATCAGGGAAATACAAATCAAAACTACAATGAGATATCACTTCATACCTGTCAGAATGGCTAAAATCAAAAACACAAGAAAGAACAAGTATTGGCGAGGATGTGAAGAAAAAGGAACCCTTGAGCACCGGTGGTGGGCATGCAAACTGGTACAGTCACTGAGGAAAACAGTATGGAGGTTCCTCAAAAAGTTAAAAATAGAACCACCTTACAATCCAGAATCACACTATGGGGCATTTACCCAAAAAATACAAAAACACTAATTCAAAGGGACATGCACCTTTATGTTTAGAGCAACATGATTTACAGGAGCCAAACTACAGAAGCAGCCCAAGTGTCAATGGATTGATGAATGGATAAAGAAGTTGTGGTGTGTATGTGTGCGTATATGTATATACCTATAAAGATAATGAAGATGTCATACACACACACACACACACACACACACACACACACACACACGGAATATTACTCCGCCATGAAAAGGAATGAAATCTTGCCATTTGCAACAACATGGACGGAGCTAGAGAGTGCAATGCTAAGTGAAATAGTCAGAGAAAGACAAATACCATAAAATTTCACTCATATGTCGAATGTAAGAAACAAAACAAACCAGCAAAAGAAAGAAAAAAAAAGAGAGACAAACCAAGAAACAGACTGTTAACTATAGAGAACTGATGGTTACCACAGAGGAGGTGGGTGGGGGGGATGGGTGAAATAGGTGATGGGGATTAAAGAATGTACTAGTCGTGATGAGCACTGGGTGAGGTATGGAATTGTTGAAACACTATACTGTACACCTGAAACTAACATCACATTGTATATCAACTAAATTGGAATTAAAATAAAATTTAAAAATTTAAATAATCAATTGGAATCCTAAACTTAGAGGATAAGTTTAACAAATAAACTCTTATTTGTTCCTCCTGCAACACAACCCTCACTTCCACCTCAAAAGCTACTGATTTTTAATTTAAAAAACTAGCCAATGTGTTGTTTCCTGATTCTTAAATCACGAATAATATAAGTTAACATATTAGAATTTCAAGGCATTTCTGAGAGTAAATGTAGGGCAAAGTAACTAAGAAAACTAAACATAAAAAGTAATATCCTGGGGGCACGTGGGTGGTTCAGTGTGTTAAGTATCCAACTCTTGATTTCACTTCAGGTCATGATCTCATGGTTCATGAGTTCAAGCCCTGCACTGGGCTCTGTGCTCACAGTGCGGAGCTTGCTTTGAGGTTCTCTCCACCCCCCCCCCTCTCTGTCTCAAAATAAATTAACTTAAAAAATAAAGTATTATCTTGTACTACCAACTAAAAAGCACATTCAGGGGCACCTGGGTGGCTCAGTCGGTTAAGCGTCCGACTTCAGCTCAGGTCATATCTCATGGTCCGTGAGTTCAAGCCCCGCGTCGGGCTCTGTGCTGACAGCTCAGAGCCTGGAGCCTGCTTCCGATTCTGTGTCTCCCTCTCTCTCTGCCCCTCCCCTGTTCATGCTCTCTCTGTCTCAAAAATAAATAAACATTAAAAAAAATTAAAAAATAAATAAAAAGCACATTCATGTGACTTCTCTCTGAAATACATTTACATTGATGCTATTCACACTCAAGTCCCATGAAATTCCATTTCTAAAATTATCCTAGGGGTGCCTGGGTAGCTCAGTCAGTTAAGCATCCGACTCCTGATTTTGGCTCAGGTCACGATCTCACAGTTCATGAGACTGAATCCTAATTTGGGCTCTGTGCACTCAACATGCACTTGTTTTTAAGACTGATCAATAACACCTTTTCTTGGCTAGAGTGAAAAGCAATGTCTACAAGAACATTTATGTGTATTTTAAAGAAGCATAATAAATTTGACAGGAGGTATTTAAATTATGTACATACACATATACATACACACGTTTTAAGACTGCCTATCAAGATATTCTTGTATATTATTAATTACATGAGTACATATTATTAACTATGTTAAGCAATTTAGGGTAATTTCTTTTTTCAGATATTGAAAAAACTTTTAAATATGGACACATTTAATGACCATTCTTCATTCTTTCAGCCTACTGACACGGTCAGCTACTTCACACTTCTTTTCTAGCACAATTACCCACCTGCTTTCGTGCATCCACATCAGCAGCATCTTCAATGTAAGTATCATCTATTTCACGGTCTTCCAGCTCCTTCTCAGCATTTTCTGGCAGAACAATCTCAAAGTCATTCTTAGGGGCAGGGAGGCCCAACAATCCTAAACGGAGATGCTCACGAGATTCTCTTTCCTGTAGAAAAAAAATTGATCTTCTCAATTCATACATCTTAAGTATTCAACCTCCATTCTTAAGAGTTTCTAAAAAATAATTAGCCTAATTTTAATTCTAGAAAAACAATCCCTAATTTCAGAGCTGAGACAAGTTTGTTTGATTTCTATCTCAGTTTCTTCTCTAAATTAAGATCAAAAACTCTGATTTGTGATCCGTAAAGTTACTCTCAGATATTCTAATAGAAGGTTTGGGAATTATCTCTGCAGGGCAGAAAAAAATCCTTTAGAATTTCCATTTAAGGAATACATTTCTGACCATGAAATTTAATAGCAAATGAAAGAACAAATTCAAAAGTCAATTTGTTCTTGGACTAATAAAATCGAATCTGAAAAGATGCCTGAGTTTTTGTGTGTGTTTATTTTTAATAGAAATTACCAAATCATGGGGGGCCTGGTTGGCTCAGTCAATAGAGCATGCGATGCTCGATCTTGGGGTTTTGAGTTCAAACCCCACATTGAGGGTAAAATTTACTTAAAAACAAATTAATTAATTAAAAAAAGAAAAAGAAAGGAAGAAATGACTAGATCATATGATGACCAAAGAAAACAGTCCACACTTCCCAAAAGAAACTGCCTGGTACCCAAAGTTTTCCCCAGTACATCCTTGGCTTACCTTTTATTCCCCATAGCTCCATTACACGTATGGTAGGTGTGAGGCCCAACCAGATGACCTGCTATGTCCAAAATACACTCCATGCTTACTCATTTTGTGGCCTCTAACTGAGACAGCCCCCACCTCTCCTTCTGAGCATACCTCAACGAAGGTTTTCCTAGTACCCACCCAACAAATGTGATTATTTCTGTCTTCGGCCCCCCCAAGCATGTTGGTCTTACACAGAAAGCTTATTTTGTTCTTACATTACAATTATTTGGGGACTTGGTTTAGCACTGTCAATCTCTCCAGAGTATAAACTTCCTTAAGACAAAGGACACCTTTACTCAACTTTAGATCCTCTGAAGTCTCCAAATCAGCGCTCTGCACACATTAAATTCATTTGTTTAGCTATTATGTAGCCATTCACAGTTGACATTACTTGATATCAAGGTGGGCATTAAAAAAATTCTAAACTCGGGATGCCTGGGTGGCTCAGTCAGTTAAGCGTCCAACTTCAGCTCAGGTCATGATCTCATGGTTCCTGAGTTCAAGCCGGCGTCAGGCTCTGTGCAGACAGCTCAGAGCCTGGAGCTTACTCTGGATTCTGTGTCTCCCTCTCTCTCTCTCTCTCTCTCTCTCTCTCTCAAAAATAAACAGTAAAAAAAACACTTTTTTTAATAAAAAATTCTAAAATAACCAAATCTATACACTAGGTTAGAATTTGTAAACTAAAAACAGGTATCACTGGAACTCATTAAAAAAAAAAAAAAATCTCACAATGCTTTTCTGTGGCATCATATAAGACCCAAGAGTGACGTAAGAAAAGCAATAACGTGGGCAGAAACAAAACTGTGGCTTTTATGATTAGCTGTCTGTATCAGCTTGCAAAAATACAAAAGAAAACTTCACTAAGATAAGCAATAAACATCAACTTAATTTGGCTTTGAGATCTAGATAGCTCTTCTAAAAGTCTAGAGCAAACAAGAATCAAGGCTCAAAATCTAATTTATAAGGCATTCCAAACTCAAAATTTGTTTTACAGAAGTTAAAGAAAAAAAAGAGTGCCATTCAAGAAAGTAAACTATTAATTAGTAAATGATAAAAAATAAAATCATATGACATACAAGGAGAACTACTATCAGCACAATCAGTATTCACAAACACATTAAAAATTAGTCAGCTTAGGGGCACCTGAGTGGCCCAGTCAGTTGAGCGTCCGACTTCAGCTCAGGTCATGATCTTATGGTTCGTGGGTTCGAGCCCCACGTCAGGCTCTGTGCTGATAGCTCAGAGCCCGGAGCCTACTTTGGATTCGGTATCTCCCTCTCTCTCTGCCCCTCCCTTACTCACATACTCGCTCTCTCTGTCAAAAAGAAATATTTTTTTTAAATGTTTTAAATTAAAAAAAAAAAAAAAAAGAGTAAGTAGGCTTAGGAGACCAAAAGGTTCCCCTTCTCAAGTTCTATAAATCATTTTCCTTTTCTGGAATCCATAGGTGTACAGTTATCTTAAAGTATATGTAATATGCACCAACAAGGGAAAATATTTTAATACAACGTCCATGAGATAGAAGAGTTTAAAAAAAAAAAAGAGTATTAAAGGGATTTGACATGTACCATCTGCTTCACATAAGAGGGATCACTGTAGTCTGCCATTCCATCCTCGGGATTAATGTTTAATTTGTCTCGAAGAGGAGTTCTACCCGGGGTGGAGTTAATAACTGGTTTGGGAGTTGTCCCACTGCGGGGAGTCAACCCTTCAGATCCATGAGAAGGAGTCCTAGAAAGACAGAAATTCCAATTAATAAAAGTGCCAATTTTATCTGGATTGTGCTTCCAAATATTTTTCACATAAATTATTTTACAAAGAAAGCATAAAAGAAAGAAACTAAGATTGCAGAATATCTGTCTTCCTACCTGGTTTTAAGTGAGATCTCTACGTTGGAGTACAGGTTTAGTTCAACTAGCTTAGTATTTACACACAGTATTTTTATTTTAATGACTTCAAGTAAAGTTATTACATTTGACATTTTCTTGCCTTGCTAAACTAGGCCCACCAAACATTATTTCAACCTTTCTTGATGCATTGTGGGGTGGCTAAGAACATACCATGGGCAGAGGGCAGCCATAATGCTCAAAGACCCCTAGGAAATTGTTTATAAGTTCACAATAGTGTCTTCATCTTATCATTTGCCCTCACCACCAGTAGCTGCTGGCTAGAACACCACTATCATAGGTATGCATCCACTTCAGTGGTTCCTCCTTTACGTTCTGTTTGGAAACTTAATTAACATGTCTACATATGAACAGTTCTGAGTGAGGGCTGAGACTCTCTTAGCAATAAATAAAATCCACAGACTTTGCAACTGATATCTTAGTTGTTCAAAGCCTGTTTTTGTTTGTTTGGCTGGTTGGGTGCTTACTTCCTATACCTTAGCTCTGTTCCAGACAAGTGATCTGCCAGGCAGATGTTCCCAAAGGTGAGATGAGGTGTTATCAAAAGACATGGTCCCTGCCCCCAAGGAGCTTACAATCTAGTTGAGAGACAAGACATACACAGGGAAAGAAGGATTAGGCTCTCTTACAAGCCCTGCAAAAGTGTTAAGTTGTATATTAGGATCTGGCTGCCAATGCTTCTTGATCCTGCTGTCAGGCACAGTTGTAACAGTTTGAGACACTCCCATACTAAATAATCAGTACGAGGATATATCCTAACACTGAAAATTAAAAACGAACCTAAAAGATTTCCAAACTTAAAAGCTCAAATTTCATTTTAATATGACCTGCTTCTACAAGGTTTCTATCTAAAAAATTCCTCTTAAAAAACAGTAACTTAAAAAAAATCGTAAACAAAGACTGAACTCTGGACTCTAGTTAATGATAAGCACAAGAAAGTGTTAGAAGTGAAATGGACTGAAACCTGCAACTTATTTTGAAAAGCACCAAATAATTAGATGGATTGACAGATGGATGGATATGTGAAAAGCGAATACGGTAAAATGTTAACAACTGTAGAATATAGATGGTGAAATATGGATGTTTGCTTTCCCATTCTTTTAACCTCTCTGAATGTTAGAAATTTTCAAAATAAAATGTTGGGATATGGGGCATCTGGGTGGCTTAATCGGTTAAGCATCTGACTCTTGTTTTCAGTTCAGGTCATGATCTCAGTCATGAGATCAAGCCCCACAAAAAGCATGGAGCCTGCTTAAGATTCTCTCTCCCTCTCTCTCTCTGCCCCTCTCCCACTTGCTATCTCTTTCACTTTCTTTCTCAAAAAAAAAAAATGTTGGGAGAAAAGCAATAGTAACACAGATAAAGGACTACAATTTTTATAAAATTCAATGAATGATCAAACGAACAATGGACTGATTTGTTCTTTTAAATCGGATAAAATGGGGGTGCCTGGTGGTTCAGTTGGTTAAGCGTCTGACTTCGGCTCAGGTCACAATCCTGCAGTTCATGAATTCGAGCCGCATGTTGGGCTTTGTGCTGACAGCTCAGAGCCTGGAGCCTGTTTCAGATTCTTTTTTTTTTTTAATTAAAAAAAAAACAATTTTAAAGTCAATAAATCAGATAAAATGTATTCAGAAAAAAGGTGATAGCATCAGAAACTCTGAAAAAAAAAGACAGTTCCATACAGTAATAACCAATTCCTGGGTATTATTATGTTATTTACTACCATGAGTGAGAAGAAATCAAAAAGCCATGTTAAATACTTATTTCCATTCTCTGTCAACATTACTAAAACAAACATGTTGTCCAAATCCTTTAAGTTTTTCTAAAACAATAAAGATGTATTCATTTACAATACCTGAATGGGGTAGAAAGAACTGTGTTTGGAGTCTGTACAACCTGCCGCTGTGGAGTCACACCTGAGAAGTCGCTCTCATGCAAAGGGGTATTAAGTCCACCTTTCAATGGGGTGTCCACATTGGTCAGGGCCATGAGGTTCTGAGCTTCCTGATAAACAAGAAGGTAAAGAAGTGTGTTTTAACAGTTCAGCCAGAATAGCCGAATCCTCTCTTCTGGTCCTACTATATAAACCTCAAAGGAGACGGAATTCTTATACATTTTCTTAATGAACACCAACAGATAAAATGAACTTGCCATGACAGAATTCAATACTTCCATTCCTCTGTCAACCTAACACAGCAGATCAGAAGTTTTGGAATAAAGTTTTAAATATCAAAAAATGTTTTAAAATGAAAGTATCATGACTCAAAAGCTTCTATTACCTGTGCCAAATCTCTTTACAATCATAAAAAACTAAAAATGGAAATTTCCCAATGTGAACTTAGGCTAAATGTCAGAATACCCAGATTTTAGTCTGGCTTTATCACGAACTCTCTCCAGTGTTCACTAGCCCCTCTGACTCTCAGTTTCCTCTACTGGGAAGTTAAGATACCTCCAACTGGCCAGTCCAATCCACTTCCTGAGAAAACTCATGAAGGCAAATTCCTTTCAGAAGCCTTGTCCTCTTTAGGCAGGCCTGCCAATGTTCCGAAGTCTTTAGTCCCTCTGCCACAACCCTGCAGCACTTACTACTATCACTGCACCCACAATCTCCTAATCCCCAACTCCGGGCCTGTGAAAGACTACATCTTCCAAGATAATGACAGCCATATCTCTCATCTTATGTGCTCTTCTTAGAATCCAACTTTGATACTCCTCCCATCATGAAGTGGAGGTCTATGTCCCCTCCTTTTGAGTCCAGGTGGCCTTGTGAATTACCTGTAACTAACAGAACGCAGGAAAAGTGACACAGCCTGACTTCCAAGGCAGGGTGAGCAAACATACAGCCTCCTACCACACTCTTTACGACACCCCTAATGGAGCCTTGAGACACCATGAGAGAAGTTTAACTGTCCTGAGGCCACAGGCTGAAAGAAAGCACAAGCTTTGGAGAGGCCACATGCAGATGCATTCCCCATTCTCAGGTGAGGACCCAACCCACAGCCAGCATCAACCACCAGTCATGGAAAGAAGATGATTCAAGTCCCTATGTGTCAAGACACCCCCCAGTGCTGAGTCTTCTTAGCTGAGGCCCTTGACATCATGGAGCAGAGACAAGCCATTCTTCCTGTGCCCGGTCCGAATTCCTGACCAAGAGAGACCATTAGCATCAATGACATGTTTTAAGCCAGTAAGTTTTGGGGCAAAATGAAGATAACCAGGGGCACGTGGATGGCTCAGTTGGTTGAGTGTCCCCTGACTTCAGCTCAGGTCATGATCCTAGGGTCATGGGATTGAGCCCCACATTAGGCTCTGTGCTGAGCATGGAGCCTGTTTAAGATTCTCCCTCTTTCTCTCCCTCTGCCACTCTCCCCCGCCCACTTGTGCACACACTCTCTCTAAAAAAAAATAAATAAAAATTTAAAAAATAAATGAAGATAACCAGAATAAGGCTTATTCCATTACCCATTACTCTGTTCTTAGTTCATGGAAAGAACCTTGAATTTCACACTACCAAAGTCCTGTGTGTGTTCTTTTTGCTAGTCCAAATACAAAACACTTTCCCCAACTAGGCTCCTAAAAGTCTGGCCAGCTTTACACCTTTGGGCAGAAAATTGGAAGCTACTTTTCTCAAGAATCTGACTAACCCAAAAGATGTAGAATACTGACATCAAGAATTTGCCAAAGAAACCCAGCAGACAGTTCAGCCTACAGGGAAGCCTGGAGTTGAGGAGCCTTACCCACACCTAGAGAGCTTCTAGTCTACTTTTAACTGCCCTGCCCTTAACCCCTAGATACAGGCAAAGAGCCAAAGATCAAAAGATATTTGAGGAAACATCCAATATGAAAAACAGAGAACAAAAGAAACTTAAATACTATACAGGGAAAATAAAACATAAAAATAAAACAAAACCATCATTAATAGCTTCAGAGAAATAAGACAAAATATTCACTAAATGAAATATTTAAGAACTGAATACATTTTTTTAAAGAGCTCTTAGAAATTAAAAATGTGATTGTAGAAATTTAAAAACCGAAAAAAGATAAAATTCACAGAAAATCTCCTAGCAAGAAGTCAAAAGGTCAATTAAAACAGAAAACCAGAGAGGAATAAATAAGAAAATTCTTATTTTATTTCATAAGAGAAATAGACCAATGAAAGGGAGGAAACAAAATTTTCAAAATAACATCCCAGAACTGAAGGCCAGGAATCTCCAGAATGAAAAGATCACTAAGTACCTAGCGAGTGATTGAAAACAGACCCACACCAAGAACTATGCATGTGAAAAAGAGATATTAGCTTCTAGAGAAAGGAAAAAACGGATTTGCTAAATGGCAGAGATCTCAATAGCTATAATAGAAGCCAGAAGACACTGGAGCACTGCCTTCAAAACTGTAAACAAAAACCATTTCAATCTGGGAGCACCTGGCTGGCTCAGCCAGTGGAGCATGCAACTCTTAATCTCAGGGTCATGAGTTCAAGCTGCACATTGGGTGTAGAGTTTAAAAGACCAAAAAAAAAAAAAAAAAAAAAAAAGATTTCAATCTTGAGTTCTATACCCAGTTATACTATAGTTAGACCAATAATTCACAGCTATGCAAGGTCTTAAAAATTCCATCTTCCATGAACCCTTCTCCTCAGAAAGTTATTGAAGGAACTTCCATAACTTCAGTAACCTTTCACTAACAGACATAAACCAAAAAAACCAAAGACATGGGAGCCAGGAAAGAGGTGATCCAAGAGACTTTCTAGGGTGCCAGTAACAGGAAATCAAGAGAACAAGCTGTAAACAAGATCTAATCGTCCAGGGGTATTTGGGTGGCTCAGCTAGTTAAGCACCGACTTCAGCTCAGGTCATGATCTCATGGTTTGTGGGTTTAAGCCCCAAGTCAGGCTTTGTGCTGACAGCTGGGAGCCTGAAACCTGCTGTGAATTCTGTGTCCTCCTCTCTCTCTGTTCCTCCCCCATTCATGCTCTGTCCCCGTCTCTCTCAAAAAAAAACATAGGGGCACCTGAGTGGCTCTGCTGGTTAAGCGTCCAACTCTTGGTTTCGGCTTAGGTCATCATCTCATAGTCTGTGAGTTCGAGCCCTGCATCAGGCTCTGCAATGATAGCACAGAGCCTGCCTGGGATTCTTTCCCTCTCTCTCTGCCCCTCTTCTGCTCTGTCTCTCAAAATAAATAAACTTAAAAAAATAAATAAATAAATAAGTGGGGCGCCTGGGTGGCTCAATTGGTTGAGTGTCCAACTTCGGCTCAGGTCATGATCTCACGGTCCGTGGGTTCGAGCCCCGCGTGGGGCTCCGTGCCAACAGCTCAGAGCCTGGAGCCTGCTTCAGATTCTGGGTCTCCCTCTCTCTCTACCCCTCCTCTGCTCACGCTCTGTCTCAAAAATAAACATTAAAAAAAATTTTTTTAAAAAGAAAAAATAAGTAAAAATAAAAATTAAAACATTAAAATAAAAAAGATAAAATAAAAGAGTAATCGTCCAGAATAGAACACTCAGAAATTCTGAGAAAGACTTTTTCAAGAAGCTGAGAATATCTAAAATTTGATCAGATTACAAGAGATTTACACAGACAGTGTCAATCTAGAGTTGAATTTGTGCTAAGTCATCAAAAAATTTAGCATCTGAATAAAACAAGTATTAACTCAAAAAAAAAAAAAAAAACCATAATCATAAGTAATCATAAGGCGCTTTGTGGGCTCAGCAACGAATACAGCTTGCACAGTCATTAAGTAAACCATGAATACAGAACTAATCAAAATTATGATATAACCATAATGGAAAATGAGGGAATAGAAAGAGTGTGCGTGCATGATAGAGGAAGAGGGTGGGAGAGCCAAATGTTCAAATCCCCAGGTGGAGAAGTGGCTAAAACTGAAAATAAAATCAACAAGTAACAAGTGTCCAAGCAAGAAGATGGTAAAAACAGAGTTGTAATTGGTGCCTCTAGAGAGCAAGCAATGAGGAGCACAACTATTTTTCTTACTAAGTTTTAATAGGAACCATGTGACTCCCAATAAAGACCTTAAAATTGTACTTCTGACTATTAGAGAAGAGGAAATGAGACGTAAGGACGTTCAATAGTGTTTTGTTAGGTGTGGCTATTCTCTGGCATACAAACCCCCTACAGAGCTGTATACCCCATGTGTTTAGGAGAGAGAGGGAAACAGTACTGATGGCAGCCTGTGCCAAGCTAAGCACAAAAATGCAAGGAAATTTTAAAAGCTACTGACTACATACACCTGACTTCTTTCTAGGACTGCTAGGCAATGTGAAATTTTAAAATGCTTTGCTTTACTAATAGGTACTAAAGATTTCGAAGGGCTAGCTTCAAAAAAACAAAACAAAACAAACAAACCTATGAATAAATGTGGAAATGAAATCACCTCATTATTGAATCTGCTAATTTAGGTTCCTAATAACAAAATCTCTAGGATCTAGTTTACCCCTTTTAAAAGAAACAAACCAAATCACTTACTATGCTCCTTCACTTTCAAGGACAAGAAGTGAAAGGCTCACTCTACTATCCGACAGCTTACCTGCAGAATTCTGTCCTGGGAAGCCGGTGTACGAGGTGTTCTAAGAGCGATGCTGTTGTTGGTGACATTGTACTCAGACAAAAGCGTACTGGAGGCAGAGTTTGTTATGCCAGATTCCTCAGCAGTCTGACGTGCGATTTCACTTGCTTGGCCTACTTTTACAACCTCCTGGAGTTCTGCATCTGAAATCTGAAAATCATCATACAGCAACATTTTAACCAAAGAACAATACAGCCTAAAACTTCCATATTCCAGAAAGATGAATCACTGAAGCTGTGTGATGAGTACACAGGGGTTTGCTGTACTTCTTTCTTCACTATTGTGGGTTTGAAAAATTCTACAAAAAAGTTTTTAAGTCTTCCCCATATAATGTGGGGATAAATTCCATATATGATATACTATCAAGCGGCAAAGTCTTGTATTTCTATAATGAAATGCTTTCAAACCAACTAACACATCAATAAACCAAGAACATAAAATAATCACGTTTGTATACAACCATCAAAGGAGGGGGGCCTAAAAACCAATTAAAACATCAAAGTCCACTGAGCCATAAGATCCCTGAGAATATCAAAAAGCGTTATCTTAGTAATTTTACAAAAATAAGTATCCTAGGGGCATCTGGGTGGCTCAGTCGGTAAAGTGTCTGACTACAGCTCCAGGTCATAATCTCACAATTTGTGGGTTCGAGCCCCACGTCGGGCTCTGTACTGACAGCTCAGTCAGCTGTTCTCGCTCTCAAAAACAAACATAAAAAAATAATAAATTTTTAAAAAGCAAGTATCCCAAAGAGAACTAAGAAAAAAAAATTATAGGCAAAATCTCAATTTAAGAAATATCACTACTTTAGGGCGCCTGGGTGGCTCAGTTAAGCATTCGACTCTTGATTTCGGCTCAGGTCATGATCTCACAGTTCGTGGGTTTGAGCCCCGTGCTGGGCTCCACACTGCGGAGCCTGCTTGAGATTCTCTCCCTCTCTGCCCCTTCCCCATTCAGCCACATGAGCACTTTCTCTCTCTCTCAAAAGAAATAAACTTAAAAAAAAAAAAAAAAAAAGGGAGTATCAGTACTTGGATGGCAGCATCTGACAAAATTATGTCATGTTTATGCCCAAGAATTTTGTGTTGACCTAAGTGCATCATTTGGATAAAGAAAGAAGCTCTTCTGGCCTCCTAAGTCCATCCTTCTGCTCCATTAAACCAAACAGTCCAATTCTACAGAGCTGTACTATTCAAAATAAACCAAGAACTTTTTCAAAATTCCCATGGTTCTGACCAACTATAATTAAGTCAAAGGAAGAGAAGGCTGTTCCTTGATAAGCTGAATGGTAAGCTGAATGGTAAGCTGAATGAGGGTATGTTTCTCTCTTCACATCTACCACATTGATTTTCACAGCTGTTGTCTCAAAAAGAGAAGTATGGCACAACAAAACATTCCCTATAAGAAAGCAGCCTAAAGTCCACACAGCCAAATACCACCTGTATCCTAATCGGCTACAATAAGAGGCCAGGAGCCCTAACCTGCTCACAAATTGCTAAAAGCTGACAATTACTTACTAAACCATCACAGGGGCAATTTAAGGCCAGATATAATAATTTATACAGAGAAGTTGTTACTTATCATAGTAAATCACAAGGACTTATCCTTATGTGGCTCACCTATTACACTGTAAATTTCTTAAGGGCACCCAACACCTAGCGAAAGCCTGGCATGTAGACCCTTCTTCAAACATGTGCTAAATAAATTATAAGCATATGAGTTCACACAATAAAAAAACTGTTTTTATTAGATTACCTGAGGGGCAGGGAGTACTAGTTTGCTTCTTTTTTTAGTAAATTCAGAAACACCACTAGTCTGAAGAATAGCTGATGGCAAATCAGATTCTTTTTTCCTTTTTAAATGCTGTTTGTCTTTTTTTCTGTCTCTTCCTTCTTTTTCCCTACCATGAATCAAAGCAGAGAGAGATTTTTAAAAGTTACACATAGACAATAACAGTAAAAGCCATATAAATACTCATACACTTCGAACAAAATAATCCCATTCCTAAAAAAATTACTGATAAAAAGACAAAATCCAAATACATTAAGCTGTGCCCTACACCGTTACTCACCCACTATACTCAAGAGGAATGCAGGCTGAGAATAGTGATAGAATTATTAAGAAGATATAGTACTAAGTAACTTACATATTAAATATTAAGGCTACATAAAGACTATGATGATAAACAAAATTTTATATATAATTTCAACAAGAAAATTAAACTATTCCTATATCATGATTACATTCTTACAAAAGTATGTGCGTGCACTTACGAAAATGATGGAGACAAGCATACAAAAAAACGGAAAACAGTAATACAAAGGGGATGGGATTAAAACACTGAATTTTTAAATTTCCCTTTAAAACTGTTCTTCAATTGTTCATTATGATTCTTTTAATTCACTTGTTTTTTTAAAGGATATTTCAGTCCTGACAAATGGTTAAAGTCTAATGCCAGGCTCAAGGCCACCTCTGAAAGCTCCAAGAATGCCTCCTCCCAGTCTGGGTGTCAGCCTCTTCCCCATCCAGCCTGTTCCTTCCAGACAAGCCGCTCCCACTTCCACCTCTTTATTCAAACAGCCTACCTCATACAAGGTCTTAATTTGAGAAACAAATACAATGGAGTACATCCAAGAAAATCCTGTTTCATGGTGCCTGACACCTGTCATTTAGTCCCAATTCATGTCAACAGAGTGGAAGGTCAGTAGGGGAGTAGAAAACTAAAACTCTCTGACAACCATAAAAAGTTCTCCCCACAAAATTCAAATGGAAGAAATAGAGAAAACTCTAAAAATCCCTAGAAATAGGCAAAATCCTCTGCACCTTTAGACAAACATTTTATAAATACACTTATGTATCCCCATTAGATAAAAAGACTTAGGTATGCATCGGTAACTTTAATTTCATTCAAAGAAAACAAGATAAAATTTTCACTAGAATAGACAAAAAACCAGACCAGATTTTGACAGATTCCTCAGTCCATTAGTAAAATAACTAACTTGTTCACAAATGCACATCAACGTTAAGACTGTGACTCAGTGAGTAAAGACTACACTAAGAGCCAAGTGCTGATGTGTCAGGAGATGCAAACAGCCTTCTATGCCAAAGACACGACCACAAGGGTCACTGGTTTTCTCAGAAACGTGAATCCAGTAAATAAATAAAAATATTATGTAGGTCACATTGTCCTAAATAATAAAAATCTGGCTCTGACAAGGATAGCGCATGGCCCTCCATAAAATTCCTACTATACTTTTCCATTTTCAAAATCAGAAAGGCAACTTACGATCTTAGTTCCCCATCAAGATCTTGTTGTCTTAATTTTCTGAAATCTGCATCAAGAGCCTGGTAGTTTTCCTCAGAAGTATCATAGAAACCAAGAGCAGGCTTTTTTTCAAATGGGATTTCAGCATTATAATCAACTCCCCTCTTCTTTTTTCTCTTCTTCTGAATTTCTATGCCAGCTGCTCTAAGTTCTCTTCTCTTCTGGAGGGCTGCAAGACGCCTGAAGAAAAACAAAACAAGATCACCCTGAAAATCACATACCATGGGGAAGGGACAGATCATCTAACAGAGTTAAGAAAACTACTTGGATATTTGGGGAAGAAATATTTATTTAAATTTTTTCTTAATGTTTTTATTTATTTTTGAGACAGAGAGAGACAGAGCATGAGCGGGGAGGGCAGACAGAGAGGGAGACACAGAATCTGAAGCAGGCTCCAGGCTCTGAGCTGTCAGCACAGAGCCCAACGCAGGGCTCAAACTCACGGATCATGACCTGAGCTGAAGTAGGACGCTTAACCGACTGAGCCACCCAGGCACTCCAAGAAATATTTATTTAAATCCTCACCTCACAACCATTCACCAAAATAAATTCTCCTCTTGATTTAAAGATACGCACACACAAGCAAAAAGAAAAACCAGAAGGAACTATATAAGTATGCATCTTATCTGTGGTTGGGAATTACTCACTTAATATAAATTAAATAAAAGGCAAAGGTAAATACCCAACAGCAACAGCTTTGAATTTTAAATTTTATATCTCTATAGAGATCTTCATTTTTTTTAATCATAAAAGTTAAACAACAGGAAAAAACATTTGCAATTTATAT
Organism: Panthera uncia; assembly: GCF_023721935.1. NCBI lineage: Eukaryota > Metazoa > Chordata > Mammalia > Carnivora > Felidae > Panthera > Panthera uncia. The sequence goes on along the minus strand of NW_026058094.1, from coordinate 2,648 downwards.
TGGGAACGATTAGATATAAACAATCTATTCAGATTTTTTTGTTTAATATATTCCAAGGGGGGGTGGGGGAGGAAACAGAAGAAAACAAATAGTTCTCTAAGGAAAAATATGCAAATAGCCAAAATGATAAAAGGTATACTTAGCTAATAATCACAAATTAAATCAAGTACCATTTCTGCAGATCTAATTACTAGTGTTCAGTTTTTTGTTTCAATGGCAAGTACACAAAAAGTGGACAGTCACCCTCAGTGGTAATGGAAAACAAATGGGTGTAGTTTCCCCAAAGAGAATTTGGAAATACACATTAAAACCCTGAAGTTTCTCACATGTTTTAACCCAATAATTTCATTCCTCAGCGTTTAGCCTAAAGAAATAAGTAACATAAACAAGGCCTTGGCTGCAAGACTTCAAGCAGCATTCATAAATAAGCTAATAACTGGACACAATCTAGACATCCAACAAGAAATGAAGAAAATGTATAGCATAGTTATAAGCTAGAATATTAGACAGCCATCTATATAACGTTTAAAAAACCTGTAAATCTACTTTGCCAGGGAAAGATGCTCAAGACATACTGGTGTGTAAAACACGTTACAAAGTTTACACGTTATAGAGCAACATGTAAAAATTACATGCATATATCTATCAGTGAATATACGCTTGTAAGATGTGAAGGATGTCCAACAAAATATGAACAATAATCACTGGAGGTTAGAATTTCATTTAATCTTTACTTTTTTGTATTTTCCCATGATGCTATAATTCTAATGATATAATGACGAGAAAAGTTATTTATAATATTAAAAGGGGAAATCAGCATATAAGAACACTTTCCAGCATGAGGCTCTGCAGACCTACACCCCCAGTAAAACTGACAAAAATTAGAAAAAAAAAAAAAAAGTTTAAGTCTCTGGAAAGGATCCAAAGGAGATATAGCACATGATGAAACATTTATTCAAGAAAACCTGAGGAGTGCCTGGGTGGCTCAGTCAATTAAACATCCGACTTTGGCTCAGGTCATTATCTCACAGTTCAGGAGTTTGAGCACCACGTCGGGCTCTCTGCTGTCAGTGCAAAGCCCACTTTAGATCCTCTGCCCCCCTCTCTCTGGCCCTCCCCTGCTTGCGCTTTTCTCTCTCTCAAAAATAGACATTTAAAAATTTTTTCTTTTAAAAATTTTTAATGTTTATTCATTTTTGAGACAGAGGGAGACAGAGCACAAGTGGGGGAGGGGCAGAGAGAGAGGGAGACACAATCTGAAACAGGCTCCAGGCTCTGAGCTGTCAGCACAGAGCCCAATGCAGGGCTCGTACCCACAACTGTGAGATCATGACCTGAGCCGAAGTCGGACGCTCAACCGACTGAGCCACCCAGGCGTCCCTTATTTTTTTTCTTAATGTTTACTTTATTTTTGAGAGAGAGCATGAGTGAGGAGGAGCAGAGAGAGAAACACACACACAGAATCTGAAGCAGGCTCCAGGTTCTGAGCTGTCAGCACAGAGCCCTACTGGGGGCTCAAACTCACAAACCAAGATCATGACCTAAGCCCAGGTCAGATGCTTAACCAACTGAGCCACCCAGGTGCCCCCCAAAAAATATTTTAATTAAGAAAAAAAAAAAAGAGAAAGAAAGAAAATTTGAAAGACAAGGCACCTGGGTGGCTCATCAGTTAAGCATCCAGCTTTTGATTCTGGCTCATGTCATGATCTCAGTTTGTGAGATCAAGCCCCGTGTCAGGCTCTGAGCTGACAGGTCAGAGCCTGCTTGGGATTTTCCTCTCTCCCTATCCAACCCCTCAAAATAAATAAATAAACTTAAAAAAAAAAGGGGGGGGGGAAGAAAATCTGAAAGAGGGCTTCAACTACCCCCATTGTGGTATCAGTCTGTACTTTTTAAATTTTTATTTATTTTTTTAATTTACATCCAAGTTAGCATATAGTGCAACAATGATTTCAGGAGTAGATTCCTTAATGCCCCTTACCCATTTAGCCCACCCCCCTCCCACAACCCCACAGTCTGTACTTTCTAATTAAGTTCTTCTTTCCCGCTTATCCCCTCAAGCAATAAGGACTGCCCCAAGCCAGCAAGACCCAGCAGGTAATGAACTCCAAGACCTTGAGTGCCAGACTTTTCCTGCCCACCTGCACATACCCACTGACCTTTGTCCCACTTTACTTACATAAACCAGGAAGTATTTTTGTCACTTTGGAGACAGTCTTTGAAACGCTATCCAAGTCTTCCCGGCGTTGGCCTCACTGAAATAAATTTCTGTCTTGTTCCACCACCACTCGTCCCTCTGCCTTTGCATTTTGTCAATGGGGAGTGGCCAAATCTGGTGTGTTTGGGACCCCCCAGAGCCAGGTACTCTTGCACCCCTGCACCCCAGCTACAAATCTACTAAAATTCATTAAAGAAAAGTGAAAGTCTATAGTATCTGAATTAAGACCCACTTCCTCATCTCCTACCCCTGTCTGCACTGGGAGATATAAACTCTACTCCACACTAGTGCAGCCAAAACCACAGGGTTCTCTCTCCCCTCCAGTTCCCAACAGGAAGGCTTTCATTACAAGAGGGGCAGAACATCAGCAATTTTCATCCTATCTCCAGATACCCGTTGCAGAGGTTAAATTCCAACAAGAGTGCCCCAG